>NC_056734.1:43139888-43304254 GCF_019279795.1 Protopterus annectens
TGCTTAACATGTGTAGGTATTGCTTACCCCCATGCAAACAGGCTTAAACCCGCTTACTGCTGCTTAAAATTGCTTACTACCGCTTACCCCTGCATTAATTTCTTTAAAAGAAAAGAAAAAGGGTTGATAGGAAAGTGGTGAAAAAGGGGCACAAAGCTGAAAAGACAGTAGGGAAAATAGCTATGGATGTGTAGGAAGGGTATGAAGAAGGTCCATAGCTTCACATTTCTTCTAGAGCAATAGTTGTGCATATACACTGAATTTGGATGTAGATTTGGACACTCAAACCCCTGGGAGAGGGTGGAGGACAACAATAATAAGCTGTGATGCTAATTGGACCTGATTACATGTGTCCAGTAGACACTTGTGCAAAATGGATAACTATGTATGGGGTGAGATTTTTGGGGGGGAACAGATTGCCCTTTTTTTCTTTTGTTTTTCATGTGAGAGTGGGATGTTAGGGAGAGATAGTTGGTATATCTGGGGAGGTAGGTTGGGTAGGTTAACAGACAAGACAAACAAGATGCATACAGGGGTGGCATGTGACACGTGGGGGATAAACACCTTGATGGAGAGTAGTGTTGGGAAATCGGAAGCCCATGAGCCCCCTAGTGGAAACAGTATGACTGTGGTCCCCACCCATGGGTAGATACCACTCAGCCCCGAAGGTGGCTGTGCTGGGGGCTGAGTTGCAGAGCCAGCCTAACCCTCTAGTCATGGCACATGGCCCTTGAGCTGGTGTAGCAGATCACCAAGCTGCTGGTTGAGCTTGGTATGCACCACAACCCAGTCCTGACAATGGGTGACAGGTTCCTGTCTGCACCCACTGCTGGGGGGTGAGCCCCATCCACTGAGGTGGTTCCACCCAAAGGTGGTGCAGGTCCAACAGGCAGGGAGGTTGCGGGATGGGCCCAGTGCCACGGCCAGCTGAGGTGGGATAGGTGTGTCCGCTGAGACCAGCCTTCCCAAACGTACTTTAGTGTTTAGAGTTTAAACGTACTTTAGTGTTTAGAGTTTATCATCATATGTGGGTTAGTAATACTCAACACATTTCAGGGTTAGGTATAACAGCATACATATATATTCCCATTAACCCAGATATGGACAGTTGCATAGCAAACAGAACACATGCATATATGGGACCACAGTGGTATTAAGAATAGTATGCAGGTACATTGATGGCACCATGCCACCAAAGTTGGAATAATTCAATATAGCACATGCATGGGGACAATTAAAATATTGATCAAACAATATGGCATTATCAGAACATTAGAGTCATCACATACCGGGTGGGGTGGGTATGGTGTTTATTGTTGGAGATATGGTGGGGGAGAGTTAAATATGTCAATTAACAACTAGTATATTCCTGTAGTTCGCATTCCTTTGCTAGTCATTGCTATCTGTATCTTACATGTCTTACTACACTACCCTATAGCCTTAGTTTGGACAGTGATATGGCTGTCATCATCATTATACATGAACTGGTTTTACCTGCAGTATATACCTCTTACCTGGTATACCTGTAGAGGGAATGTATTTTAACACTAATTGACTGTTTCTACACATACTCCCAGATTTTGGGTTGATGTTGTGCACATAGCTATCCAACTCTTTCTGCACAGTTTCTGGCCATGTGTTGACCACATACAGGTGCACCAGAACATATCTAGAATATTGCCCTCTTCAACCTTTAGTGACTTGACACACACATATACATGCTTTCCTACACAGTTATATTATGTAGCACAGTGTGGGTGACAGTGATCAGTGATACTTTATTATTCCTAATAATCCACTGCGAATACACCAATAAGTGTCCAATAACGAGGATTCAGAATATAAATCCCACCGTATTTTCAAAACATCCGCCAACAGCTATACGAGTGCAAAGTCTACAAAATTTGTTCCATAACAGGCTCAAACAGCAAGAAAATACGATAGTGCAGATGAAATAATTCCAAGTTTTATTCCGTGACTAACACGAACAACACGTAAATACGAAAATACGAAAATACAAATAAATCAATGCAGAGTTAAGCGCTTTCACCCATTAACACAGGGTTTCATCAGAACTCACTAACCAACTGTTCACGGACGCTTAAATAACTTTTTTGGTGCCAGTGTACTTTTAAAATCTTAAAGACATATCACAGCAAAATTCCTTAAAACATATACATGCCAGTATGATGTAAATAAACTTTATATTTCGTATACTGTAAGAGTTAACCTTTGGATTGATTAAATTGATTAAAATAAAATAAAACGAAAATACAATGAAAATACAATGAAATTACATGTTCTCTACGATTATCCCTACCAAATATGTATTGCTACTAGCGCAATTAAATCTTGAGCATTCCTAGGGTACTAATAAATGTCTAAATACGTCCACTTATATATTAATAATAAAAATCTATATATAAACAATAAATAAGTAAATGTGTATTTGCCCAAATATAAAATATAAAATATCATAATTAACTAAAATACACACACTTGGCATAATCCAATAATATTACATATGTACTGAATATCTGTGCATACATATAACTATATAAAAATGTTCAATGTTATTATAAATATATAAATATGTATAAAAATGTTCAATGTTATTATAAATATATATTAATTGTTGATTTCAAAGAATAAATATTATTAAATCTATAAAATGTCCCATTTAACAATGATGTTAAAAATCCATTATTTCATACATATAAAAACAATATTCTTTTTTTGTTTACATAATAGTTTCTTTAAAAAACTGTCAATAAGTGCATTATTATTTGAAAGGAATTGTTGTGTTCATTTCAAATCAATATGATCTCATTATAGTCTACATCTATATAGTCTGGGAACCATGACTAAAATACATGTAATATTGTGATTTTAACAAAATTTAAAATTTAAAATTTAATAAAGGTTTAATTGATATGTGGTCATTCAAACATGGGGGAGTGGTGGCATCCAAATAAATTTGCCACCATACTTCTTTATAGCTTAACAAACTTTTAATGTCTCCTCCCAATGGGCTAGGTTTTAATACTTCTAAAATAATGAATCTAAAGTTGTGATTTTCTCCTTCATTAAAAATGTGTTTGTATAAAGCATTGTTCATATCTTTAGTTTTGATACTGTAGATATGATCATAAATTCTTTTTCTTAAATTCCTCTCGGTTTTGCCTACATAAAAACTAGAGAATATTTGACATATACTCAAATATATTACCAATTTACTATTACAATTCCCTGATTTACTATATACACAACTTTTTAATTCATTGTTTAACTTAATAATGTGTTTATCTGACATATATTTACATTGTCTGCATGACCCACATTTTAAACTTGTGTTTGTCCCTTTGCATTTGTCAATCTTTCTGTCTTTCTTGTATTCCACCATGTTTTTTATGTTACTACCCATCTTGAAAATAAAATTGGGTTTAGTACCTATTACTTTTGTAATCTGAACATCGTTAAATATTAGATACCATGTGTCGCTGATAATATGTTTCATGTAACTGGCTGCCATATTAAATTGTATCACGCATGATTTTTTATATCTATTGCTAGAAATCAAACCTGTTTCTTCCTTTTTCAACACTGTGTCAGTCAATTGTCTTCCAACACGGTTACTTAACACAGGTTGATATCTGGTTTCCCTGAATTCCAAAATGTATGAAATAGTAGAATCCATCATGTGATTAGGATAACCTCTTTGCGAGAATAACTTTTTTATATATTCTAATTCCTTTATTAAATCATTATCATTAGATATCATGCGTGCTGACCGTATACATTGACCCTTAAAAATGTTATTTTTAAAAATTTTTGGGTGGCAGCTGTTATAATGAAGATAACTGTTTGAAAAAGTATCTTTTCTATAAATAGTCGATGATACTTGATGTGCCTCATATTTTATAAGTGTATCTAAATATGGTACACCTGTGTTATTGTAGGAGTGTGTAAATTTCAAATAATTGCTGCTAGAATTTAAAAAATGAATAAAAGCGTCAAACAAAGACACGTCTGCTCCCCACAATATATAAATATCATCTAAAAACCTTGAATAATACTTAACATGTTTAAAGAATTCACATGTGAATAAAATATTATCTTCCCAATTTAACATAACTAAATTTGCATATATGGGGGCACAAGCAGCACCCATAGTGACACCTCTAATCTGTTTAAAAAGTTCGCCTTCAAAGTATATATAATTATTGTCGAGAACTATGGACATCATTTCCTGTAGTAAACATATTTGATTCCAATCCATACTAGTGTGTTTTCTTATGCTGTTACTAAAAGCTATAAGACCTTCCTCTTTCGGAATACATGAAAACAAATCTATCACATCAATAGTTAAAAATATAATATTATCTAAATTAATATTTTTAGGAAAATTCATTAAAAAGATCCAAGAATCTTTAACCATATGAGACACATTCTCATAAATAAATTTCAATTTTGAGTCAATATATCTTCCAATTGGGAAGGTTTTGGAATGACTGCCTGACACTATTGGTCTAAAAGGGGGGTCAGAGGTATCTTGTGTATCTTCGGGATACCTACAAAAGTAGCCAATTGTGGAAATTCTACCCTCAAGAATTTGTATTCTTCCTTGGTAATTCTTGCTTCAATGTAATATTCTTCTATGTATGAATCTATTCTACAATAAGCTATATTAAGTTCATTGATGGGAATGGTGATGTAATTTCCAGAATGATGTAGTATATCATACATTTTCATAATGTACCTAAAATTATCATATAAAACTATACCACCCCCTTTGTCAGGCTTCATTACTCTTATATTCTTGTCATTAATAATAATGTTTAGCAAATTACTATCCTCTATACTCAAATTTTATAGATTTAATAATATTTATTCTTTGAAATCAACAATTAATATATATTTATAATAACATTGAACATGTTTATACATATTTATATATTTATAATAACATTGAACATTTTTATATAGTTATATGTATGCACAGATATTCAGTACATATGTAATATTATTGGATTATGCCAAGTGTGTGTATTTTAGTTAATTATGATATTTTATATTTTATATTTGGGCAAATACACATTTACTTATTTATTGTTTATATATAGATTTTAATTATTAATATATAAGTGGACGTATTTAGACATTTATTAGTACCCTAGGAATGCTCAAGATTTAATTGCGCTAGTAGCAATACATATTTGGTAGGGATAATCGTAGAGAACATGTAATTTCATTGTATTTTCATTGTATTTTTGTTTTATTTTATTTTAATCAATTTAATCAATCCAAAGGTTAACTCTTACAGTATACGAAATATAAAGTTTATTTACATCATACTGGCATGTATATGTTTTAAGGAATTTTGCTGTGATATGTCTTTAAGATTTTAAAAGTACACTGGCGCCAAAAAAGTTATTTAAGCGTCCGTGAACAGTTGGTTAGTGAGTTCTGATGAAACCCTGTGTTAATGGGTGAAAGCGCTTAACTCTGCATTGATTTATTTGTATTTTCGTATTTTCGTATTTACGTGTTGTTCGTGTTAGTCACGGAATAAAACTTGGAATTATTTCATCTGCACTATCGTATTTTCTTGCTGTTTGAGCCTGTTATGGAACAAATTTTGTAGACTTTGCACTCGTATAGCTGTTGGCGGATGTTTTGAAAATACGGTGGGATTTATATTCTGAATCCTCGTTATTGGGCACTTATTGGTGTATTCGCAGTGGATTATTAGGTAGTCATCTGATTTTCGTGTTTTATACTTTATTATTCAGAGAAACTGCAACACTCACAATTCCCTACAATACCAGAGTAAACAGTACCAGTACAGGGTATAATGATTTTTATTTCTCAGCACAGTGTTCATATCCAACGTACCTGTGGGAGCAATGTTTGTTAGCACTACCTGAATGTTGCCACACAAAGTTCCAGATTACACATTAGTATTGTGCACATACATCTCACTCTGTTACTGCACACACTCTGGTCACAACTTGACAACATGGGGGTGTAGATAGGACATACTTGGCTTATTACTCTTCTAATAGTGTCGGGAGTTGCTACAGTGACAAGTTTGTTCACATAGATGTTGGACAATCACTTGTATTCCTTGTTTGCTGGCTAAACATCTGGTTTGATCCCATAGACTTACCAGGGGGACAGGGGGACATGCAGCAGATGTGGGCCCATATGCTGGACATTCTGGTCTCATCTGTACAGTTGTGGGGTATGATTCCGTATGTAACCTACTTCCACTCCCAAGATTCAGACCATGGCTGTGTCTGCTACAACTTAAACACTGTCCGTCAGAGTTGTGTGTGCTGTATAGATGTTGCTGTATATCCTATCTGCTTTCTATCTTATAATTCTCCTGTGCTTTTGCATTCTGACCTTGTATTACAACACTCATACAGATTTCCTAGACAGTTCTATTTTGTAGGACAGTGTGAGTGACAGTGATGAGTAATACCTCATTATTCAGAGCAACTGCATCAGTCACAATGTCATACAATACCAATGTAAACAGTACCAGCACAGGATATCATTCTTGTATTTCTGGGCACAGTGTTGGCATCTGACAGACCTGTGGGAGAAATGTTTGTCAGCACTACCTGAATATTGCCACACACAGTAAAAGGTTCCACATTACTATTATGCACATACATCTCACTCTGTTACTGTACACACTCTGGCCATGGCTTGACAAGATTGGGGTGTAAATGGGACATGCATGGCTTCTTAGTCTCATAAGGTTTTGGGGGGTTCCTAGTGTGCCAGCTTTGTTCTCCTAGATATGTGTCAATCAGTTATATTTCCTGTTTGCTGTCTATATGTCTGGGATCATCCCACTGATTTCCCAGGGGGACAGGTTGACAGGCAACAGATATAGGCCACTTTACTGGACATTCTGGACCTATCTGTACAATTGTGGGGTATGATTCTGTATGCAGACTACTATCACTGGAAGGTTTCGAACCATGGCTGTGTGTGCTAAAAATACAACAGTTCACATCTCAGTTGCATGTGCTATTCAGGTTTTGTTGTCTGCCTTTTCCCTGTTTTTTGTCTATGTGTCTCTCAGTTGTACTAAATGGCCTCTGGGGATTACACCAGTCATATACTGGCATTCCTACACATTCTATTTATGGTGCACAATGTGGGTAACAATGCTTAATGCAACAGTACTGTTACATGAATGCATATCTACATTACCATATGATACCAGAGTATACACATGCAGTCCAGCATTTAGACCTTTATCGTCAGGCTATTATGCTTTTATTTAAATACATACTATATGAGTCTCTTCCTGCCATATTCTCTGGTGTATGCAGTACTTGCCTTAATCGGTGCAGGTTTTATACAGGCAATTAATTTACTAATACTTTTAGATTTATTTCCTATGACAGTACATGCAAGAGTATTACTAACCTGCCTCATGTCGCAACCTCTCCAGACGACTTCCATGGGCCTCCTGGTTCATGGCCCACTCGATTTCAGCTGTGGAGGATATAAGAGGAATATTTAGCCATACCTATCCATGATATACATGAGCTGACAATTATTACACCCATAGTGGCGTGATACTTACACACAGCTGGGACATTCCCTGCCATTCTAGCCTCTTGGATCCACTGCTCCAAGAGGTTCCCCTTATGCTGCTTCAGGTCAGCATAGTGATGCCTGACCTGCTCACCAGTTCGGGGTATGCCAGTGGCACTGGTGAGGTCACAGGCGAGACAGTCCCAAGCTTCCTCCTTATATTGGGAACCCTGGTACTGGCCCTGCAGCAGTCTCTGCTCATGGTCTTTGACAAAGAGTCCTGCCATGCCTCTGGAATCCTGGATGCACCAGCACTGCACCCAAAAGCGCACAACCTCTCACCTTCCTGACATGGTACCTGCAAGGGAAGCTACAACCAGTTATGAGATGTATTCCTGCCTGTTGGGTTTAAGTAGGGCCAATTTCTCGCACTTTTTCATGATTGGCCAGTTTTGATAAGGCTAAGTTATGGGCACACCTGCTTACCTAAGGTTGGCATTGTTTAAAGGTATATAACACTGAGCACATTAAGTTAGCTAGCCTACACATTGCTTACATCTCCTAATCTGGCCAGTACAATGCTTAGCATTGCTTACATTAGATTGTGCATTATATTTTCATTTTGGCATTGATTTATTACTCATTACATCTTATATGTATGCCTAGTATCCATGATTTATGTGTACGTACACTGTATGGGGTCTTTGTGTTTTATTGGGGACTTCAACACTCTATTACAATTACACCTCACTTGTGGGCTTACTGCTGCACTCCAGTTCATATATTTATGTTATGTAGTGGGTTATGGAACATATGATTATATACTGATTCCTTTCACAGGTGCAGTTTGATTTTACTATAGAGAGGATTTGTTTGCTGAAACCTCATTCTTCTTTATTGTTGTGATGCCTTGGTGGTTACCTACTGTGACTATAGTGTATAGGGTCCTGGGTTCAAGACCTGCAAGGCTGTTTATTTTGTTGCTGGGCAGAACAAGGGCCATTGATACAGAGTGATTAAGGCACTTTTGAGCAGTTGTAAGCGGGTTTGCGCAAGGGTAAGCACTGCTAACCTCCGTTTAATGATGCTTACAGAGTACTAGCTTCTAAATTGCTTAACCTGTGTGCACATTGCTTACCCCCACGCAAATGGGCTTAAACCCATTTACTAGTGCTTACATATGCTTACTACTACTTATTGGTGCTTACACTTGCTTACTAGTGCTTTATTCATTATGACACTGACACCTCACGTGTGCATTTAATGCAGTACTCCACTTCACAAATATATGTTATTTAGCAGGTTATGCAACAAAAATATTGGTCATAATGTGCTTTGCCATAGAAAATGGAATGTGCTACAGTGGGACTCGAACTGTGAATGACTGCTTGTATGGCAAATGTTCTGCCCACTACAATATTACTATGCTGCTTCATTTGCATATACCTTCCTTGTTATCCTCTTCCGCCATTTAAACTACATTAACTATAGCTAAGCGATGGGCACACACACGCACCTACGGTTAGTTTTAATTGGATTTTAAAATAAAAAAAAAGGTTTGTTCATTTTATTTGTATTTACTTGCTGTTGTACATGAGGGAGAAGATTGGTGAGGATATGTGGACACCTATGAGCGGTCTCGCTCATTTCTTAGCCCTTTATTCTTTTCTTCATTGCAGGTGCATGTAAATTCTGAGAGCTCTACTCTCAGACTCGCCTACTGAACTCTTACATGCTCCATGTAAGATTAGGAGCTCAGGCAGCGTGCCTCATTAATATGCATGGTGCACTGCCGTCCTGCTCCTAATCAGCCACTTCTGTGCTGGACTAAGCTAGTCCTTTATGGAAGATTAGTAAATCCGGGGGAATGTTTGTTAGTACACATGAAATATTTCTACATAGGTCTGGATTTGAACTCTCACTCCAGTGAACCTTCAAAAAACAGTATGGATGCCTTATCCCTCTTTGCCACCCAAACAACTTTGCAACAAGGTACTGAAATCTTTCTGCATACAAACAACTGCAATATCATCTACAGTAATGTGAAACCATACAACTGTTATTTGTACATTTACACAGCCAGTTATGATTATTGCTTGCAAATATGCAGCTCTGTCTTATGTCTCTGTGTTTGTTGGTCATTCTTCTCTTACTGGACCAGTAATCTGAGACATGCTGTCTGTAAGCCATTCTATATCATTGTCCTTAAAATGTATAAGATATTAAATGAAAGTGATATGATATGTAGTTGCCAACAAATGAAGGGGAGGTTCAATGATAATGAACAGAACCTGCGAAATGTGTGCTGCATATGTACAATTCCAGCCTTGACAAAATTGCATCTAACACTTTGCAAGTCTAACCTGATACACTCACTCAATGTATGGCAGTCTTCATTGATTTTGTGTTTTCTTTCTCCCTACCAGTAATCATTCACAGTTGCAATCCATAAAAAAAAAAAAAACACTGAGCAAGTGCCTGAACTATGTTTGCATCTGATAAAATGGAGCCAAGTATTTTGGATTCAGCAATTCTAATGAGTTCACATCTCATTTTCGTCTTCACTGTGCTGACAGTCCTGAATCTACACCATAAAAAGGAAACCATGTAGCTTGGGAAACTGCAGGTGAGGAGACTTGCTTATGTGGAGAACATAGAGAAGAGGCTATTATTCCTTTGGGATATATCTGAACTTCAGAAGGCATGTTTGCATTTTGTCAGCTACATATTGCATATGCTAAAATGTAATTAAGAAACACACACACACGCACACACACACACACATGTGTATATATATATATATATATATATATATATATATATATATATATATATATTGATTAGGAAAGGCTTTTACACTTTTATCTCTATGCATTAGTTAGAAGTGTACTGATGGCATGGGTATGTCTGTTAGGGCATTTCACAGGTATACATGATTGGCAATACCTTAACATGGATGCTCTGTGTTAAATCTGTAGACATGTTTCAGGGGGCAGTTCATTTGATAGCACTTTTAGCATTTCAAAGATGGTTTGTTAGTAAAATGTGTCATTCATCTGTTCTTTTTGGGGGGAACAAAGCTGAATTACTGTTATGGCACAAACAAAAATATGTTGCTATTGTTACTACAGACACACACACATTTACAAGGTTAAGCTGTGCAGCTTAAATCTCATTTTGTCTCACTGGCAATATGTTGCTTTATCCAAATGTCTGCCTGCTTCTCTTTCTTACTCACACACACTCACCAAACTTTATTGTCAGCCTAGGCTTCCTGCCCTCCCCCAACACCCTGTCCAAGTGATGATAAATGTGTCATATCCCTGTTTTGTATCTTTTGGATTCAGGATACATAAGCTTTGTGTCTAATGCTCAGGGTGCATAGCTGACTCAGCACCTGGTATAACTGCAGCTGTGATGTTGAAATGGCAATTGTACCTTTGACTTATATTGGTCTTAGAAAGTTAGACAGTTGATAGCATCAACATTTTACAGTTTTATTATGAATGATCTTGTGAGAGTTGTGAAGTCTGAAACTGCAAAGTGTATCACTGCTTTCTAACTTCTCTCTTTAATGATTTTTCAGTACAAATGTATGGTGCTAAACTGAGGGCATGCAGTGATCATCACTACTTTTGAGTGGTATGACTGTGTGAATCGTTGATGCCTGCTGCCTGCTGCTTAATAATGGACACAATAAGTCAAATAATTCTCTTCTGTCACATGTCAAGTTCATTTCTGTACAACTCCCCCACTCTTTACTTGCTTACACTACCAAGTAACAAAACACAAGGATTTTCCAGTCATTCATATTATTACACAATACACTCCAGGTTCAACTCTTACCTTGTAAATCCAGCAGTTGCAACAGTTTTATTTCAGGGATGACTCTGTATGATGCAAGCAGTACACAGCCAATACATTGGGAGGTAAAGGTTGTGAGTGTTACCTAGCATAATGTTACTATGTGTGTGTCTAGGAGGAAGGTTTTTGACCCCTAGGTGATGAGTGAGTGTGCTATGCATTGTCTCTTAGCCAACACGAGGCCATATTGAGCATGCCTGCATGTGCCTACACCCACAGCAGCTGTTGGTTCTCCCTTTGGCTCCTCACTTGCATGGGGCTGTAGTGGTGGGATGTGGTCTCCTTCCCTTTGTTGATCCTGCTGAAGCTGTTTTCTAAGAATGATGTTGTGTAGCATGCCACATACTATGAATATTTCAGTACATGTTCATGAATTGTACTGCAGGGTTCTCCTAGATGTATTTAGGCACTGGAACCAGGACTTCAGCAACTCAAACACAGATATTTCTGGTTTGAGTGTGTGCCTCAGTATGGTGTTCTTCAGTGGGTGTGTGTACAATTCTGATGGGTGTCATCAGCTATAGCTCAAGTGCATAATCCCCAGTAAATGCCTCTGTGGGATATCCACCTAGTGAACATCTGCTACAGCTGGGAGTTGTGCCAAATATGGGAGTCATTGTAACTCCCAGGATGCCAACACACACATTCAAGGTGATTCTTTTGGCATTACACACACTTGGCAGTTAATAGAGTGAATGCCTTTCTATTAATGTAGAGCCTTCCCTGTTCCCTGGGTGGTGCCTTAATTTATACACATGTCCAATCTATGGTACTCAGTACTTCAGGGTTGTGTGCTACAGGGTAGAACTCCATATCTCTGGCCCTATCCTCAGCAGTATGGTGAAAATATATGTGGTCACTTGCTTGTTTGACCATAGCATTCAAGAATTGATGGATGATCCTGGATGCAGATGCCTGTGACACTACCTGCATATCCCCTGCTGGTCTCTGAAAGGTACCTATAGCTAAGATTCTAAGTGCTGCACATACCTTTCTCTCAACTGGGATGGGTTCCCCTTGGTTTGCTCTGGCTCTGAGTTGAGAATGACAGAAGTTGCAAAGCTCCTGTAGTTTGTCTCTATCCACCCTGTAGTGGTCTACAATTTCCATATCATATAGGTTGTGATAAGTTACCCAGGGTCTGAAAACTGTTCTCCTTCTTAGCCTTGGTCTATTAGCAGCAGCAGCAGCATAGACTTTAGACTGTTGCACATGCACATGAATTAAAGTGACAGCAGCCCCTAACATTGTTTATGTGTAGACTCCTTTCCGTTGCTGTATTCCAATAGGTTTTGGAATTCGCAGGCGAAACCTGCACTAAGTGCACTTGATTGCTTTATAGCTTGTTGAATAGCTCCTCCATCTTGGATTGGTTGAGCAGCATTCAGTTCAGCTGGTTATGCTATAATTTGCATGCCACAGTGTTTACCTTGTTTGTGCAGCTGTGCCCAATCCAAAATGGTGTTCTACCTTGAGTGTACATGGTGTAAATGGACCGTGTAGGCTTTAATCTGGTTGTTTATTTTTCTGTCCTTTTTTTAAAGTTCACATGCACCAAGGTTATTGCTCAGTGCATGCATAGTAGTATGTAGGATTTTATGTTGTCAATTTTTTGTGATTAAAGCTATGAATGTCAACATTTGGGTCATTTTGATCATTTAAGTAGACCCATGCATATGGGAGAGCTTATTTATTTATGTGTGTGGGTGTGTATGTTTGTAGATATATATATATATATATATATATATATATATATATTATAGATAACTATATATAATATATAATATATAGATATATATATATATATATATATATATATATATATATATATATATATATATATATAGGGTCTATATTAGAACACCGAACTTTCAAAATTTCGAGTGTTCGAATATCGAACCCTATTAATCAAAAATGTAAAACATCGAACATACAAAACAGCGAGTTTTTTACTAGGGAAAAAATTTGCTGTTCCAAAACACATACACACAACACAAGCACACCAAACAAACAGCAATCCATACACATACACCTAAACTCTTACAACTAACCCTACACTAAACACTAACTTTCCACTTACCTTAACCCTAACCCTAAGGTCCGTCACTATCGCACAGTCACCTCACCCACGCCCTAGCCCTAACTCACCTTCCCTGCCCTAACCCTCATGTCCACACAATCGCACACTTACTTGACCCGCGCCCTAACCCTAATTCACCTACTCCACCCACACCCTCACATCCACATTATCGCACACTTACCTGAACCCAATCTGTAACTTTCCACCACAGCACTGAAAATACCGAATCAACAGAAAAGGACAACCAAATTCTTTCCCAAGGAAAAAATTTGGTTTTCTGTTTCTTCGATATTTTCAGCGTTCACTGAAAATGGGTCGATATTAGAACACTCAAAATTTTGAAAGTTCAGTGTTATAATATAGACCCATATATATATATATATATATATATATATATATATATATATATATATATATATATATATATATATATATATATATATATATATATATATATATATATATATATATATATATATATATATATATATATATATATATATATATATATATATATATATATAGGTTGTATATCCAGTTAACATCTTTTTGCATGAAATACCTTGGAAGAGAGTGAAAGCTTGACTTTTTTCATAATAAAGCTTAATGCATTATACTGGTTGCAATTAACCACTTTTTATTAAAGTCTCAGTTGTTTTATATGATTTGGGCTTTGCTGTTTTTAGCCATTTTTGTTTTTATTTAATAGTAAAAAGGGTTTGGGTTTGCATAGTGGTTGAGTTATTTACCTGGCAGACACAAGGTACAGGTTTTGTTTTTTACCCATGGGAGAGATTGACTAGACATAAAATGGCTCACAAGTACAACTAGCATAATACTTGCCTATGAGTGAGTACATCACACACTCAAAGCCAAAGTCCGATACAAATAAATACTGACTGGCTTTTGTTAAGAGATAATAGTAAGCCTATTATTTTTTACTTTATCATGTAGTAAAACCCAGAAAATACTGACAAGAAGCCGGGAAATTCCTGAATCATCCATTGTTATCTTCTGTTTTCACTTGCTTATTTAGTTCTGCATGGCTGAAAAATTGAAAAAGGAATGAATATGATTTGAGGGTAAAGCAGTTAGAAATTGCTTTTCTTTGTTGTGCTAGAGAAATATAAAATCAAAACTTAACTCACTTCACTGGTTTTACTGTAGTGTGACTCAGATTCTGGGTCATTATTCAGTCATAATCTATTCCATTGAGAAGACTTTCCAGGTCATGTGCTGATACTGAAAGCAAGGTTTCTTTCACAGAAATCACAGCTGTTTATTTTTTAGTACATAGCTGGCAGACTTCTGTAATAGTTCCTCACTAGTTCATTTTTATATCTGATTTAACAGTGTTAATGCATTCTAGAATAATATTGTCTTTTTAGTTGACTAAAACCTGTCTGATAAACTGTGAATCTATGTCCTGTCTTTTTGTGCAGATTGTCAGTAAAAGTGAAGAACTGCATTCAGTAATTTATTTTCTAACATCTATTGTTCAGAATTTGCATGTGCATATATATAAGTAGCAGCAAAAAGAAGAAACACGATGCCAAGGTAATGCCTTCAAAACCATAGCATGTACAGTTAATAGACTGACTTGTCATTTTTAAGGTTTCTGGGATAAATTTCACTTTTAATACTGAAAATCAGCTGTGTTTTGACATGTTATCCTGTTTTCCTAAGTTAACAAGCTTTGAGCTTAATACAGGGTACAGAGTTCTAAACATAGTTAACTCTAATGTTCATTTGTAATGAAGAATATAAATTTGTTCAAACTCAAAAACAAAGGTAATATTTTACACTGTATATAAATGCACAGCAGTACATTTATTTGCTACATATAATTTAGTTTTCAGTTTTGAACTAAAGATGCATTTTAATTCATATCAGGAAGGCAGTTACTATTTCTGTATAATAAACAACCATATAATAAATTGAAATTACTAGACTTGCATGAAAGGATACAGACTGAAGGGCAACTCAAGGTAAAGACATGGGATAATTGGGTAAAATGAGCAATAGCAGACAGCAAAAATCAAATGATGTTTTAGACAATTAGGATGAAGAAAGAGTAGGTATATGATACATATAGGAAAAAGAAATGAATATAATATGTGTGTGTGTGTGTGTGTGTGTGTGTGTGTGTGTGTACATATATGTATATACATATATATATCTATATATATCTATATATATATATATATATATATATATATATATATATATATATATATATATATATATATATCTTATATATATGTGTATATATATATATATATATATATATATAAATATATATATATATATATATATAGTGTGTGTATATGTGTGTATGTATGTGTATGCATATATATGTATGTATACTCTTGCATGTATACTTGCTTGAATGTATATATGGAAAATTTAAGCATTTATATACTCTTATTCAGTTGTGAAATATCTTGCAGTGCTCTACCAAGTTCTTATCTACTCTTATTGTATATTCTGTATAGTTGTATTTTCAACCAAAAGAGGGAATATCCTGTTATTATATACTCAAGGCTGTAAAGTCTACAATCTGTATGCTACTACTCTGTAATGTCTCTTTTGTAAATTTTTATTCTCTCTGTAAACTTATGGAGTTTTTCTCCCCAGGACTCCATTGAAAACAAACACTTGTTGTCCAGTTGAACTATCCTGGCAAACAAATGTTAAATAAATAAATAAAAGAGTAGGGAGGTTCCTTATATGACAGCTTTTATGAACTACAGGCAAAATTCATTTTGATTGTTTTCTGTCATTAAATGCTGAAACAGTGAGTAGGAATATTTTCTTTTTTGCCTTTTCTTTTTGGTTGACTGACTATACTATCAGTATATGTTAGCAAAGGAGACAATCCTACCTTCATGGCAGTTTGTTGATTTTTGTTTCTTAATTTGTTGTTATTCTCACATAGATCAGATTACTGCCAATGTGATTCATGTTTTTTCTTCCTTAGTGAGATGATGTCTATGGATAAATTGTTTTATTCTATGAATGCGCTAGAGACCTGACAGTTATTTACTTATTTATACTTTGTAGACTGTGCTAGCCCTGCTAGGCTAGTGACCTCTTTTCAGGGGAATTCCAGGCTGGTATTTATACTACTGGGGTAAATTTGACCAGAGCACTGGGGGGACTTCCCCTATATTTTAGAGCTGCTAGATGGCGCTGGAGGGCACCTGTAGCAGCAAGGAAGAGTCTTAAGGGAAGCAACAGGATGGAGGAGGACAGAAAAGCCCTGGAGACTTTGAAGGGAGAAAGTGAGAATTTAGAGAAAAGTCTGTTTGATATGAAGCTTCAGAATATAAACAAAGATACCTGTGTAGTTAATGTGTGTTACAAATGAGCAGCTGCCTTCATGGAGAAGGAAGTAAGCGAGTCTGTTGAAGTGGTACAGATAAAAGAATGGCTGTCAGGAGGGCTTACAATTTTTTTTTTAATAATTGAGCAGACTGATGCAGGTGACAGTTGTGCTCTTTCATAGGATGAGATGGCAGATAACTTTTTTGAAAGTCCTGAGGAAGGTAATGTGGAAAAGCCACCAGATGTGGCAGCAGTAAATACACAAGCAATAATGCCCTTGTTAATGTGCAATTAAAGCCTTCCCGGGGTGTTATGAGGCTCAATGCCACAGGTGGAGAGCCTCTACATTCTCAGAAGGGCATTAATTACATATTAACACACAACCTGGAGGGTATTATTGCAGTTAGAGAATGGAGTCTCTGTAAATTTGTTATATTTTACTTATATTTTTATTACTATATTTTTTAGTATATTTTGATGTAAAATAGTTCCTTCACCTAATGTTTCAAACTTGCTATAGTATATTTTAATGGTGTTGGAGGAAGCATTTTACATCCAAAATATAACATTTAAAAAATAACCAGGTATTTATTTTTTGATCTCTTACTCCTAAATCATTTAGTTGACAGTCATTGGAGATAGAAATTACTAAATAATAACATACATTTGAGTTTCAGACTTTTATTTCCTTCAGAACATTCATGCTAACTTAAATCCTTTACTTATGCACCATTGTAATTTTATAAGAGTAATAATTAAAATCTGTTTCTATTTTAGATCCTTTGTTCCCCCTTTATTTTAGGCTTTATCCAGATTTCTCCAGCTGAAAGGTGCAGAGGTATGCAAATCTCTTTACTGCTGCTAGTTGTCATCTCACTCACTCACTCTCACTCACATACACACACACACACTCACACACACACACACACACACACACACACACACACACCTCTGTTTCAGAAAAATGCATGCTAATGAAAACTGTTATTTTAGCAACTTTCTAAGTTTATAAGAGCTGTTGTGTCCTTTCGGCTTTTCCCAGTTAGGGTTTGCCACAGCGGAACTCCGGTCCGCTAATGATTGGTAGTTCAGTTTTACGTGCCGAGTTACCAGCCCTGACGCACAGCCTTCAATGAAGGTATGCCCATTCACACATGTCTCCACGCAGAAGATGCTCTAGCTGAGAATCAAACCAGACAGCGTCTTACTGCGAGGTGACAATGCTACCGCAGCACCACCACCGCGGGTTTCTAAGTTTATAAGAGCAGAGAGATTTTGTGTGTGTGTGTGTGTGTGTGTGTGTGTGTGTGTGTGTGTGTGTGTGTGTGTGAGAGAGAGAGAGAGAGAAAGTGAAGAGTGAGAGCAATCGAATGATCTCTGTAGCATCACATAGAGCTTTGCGTACCTCTCGACCATACGTTTCAGCACAAGAAATCTGGACAGTGGACAAATAATGAAGAAATAAAGGGCTAAAAATAGGGATGGATTTTAAATATTTTATAAGAGCAATATTTAAAATCCATCCCTATTTTTAGCCCTTTGTTTCTTCATTATTTGTCCTCTGTCCAGATTTCTTGTGCTGAAAGATATGGTCGAGAAGTATGCAAAGCTCTGTGCGATGCTACAGGGTTCATTCGATTGCTCTCACTCACTTTCTCTCTCTCTCACCCACACACACACAAACACACACACACACACACACACACACACACACACACACACACACACACACACACACACACACACACACACACACACACACAAAATCTCTCTCCCTCCTGCTTTCATGCACGCATTCACTCACACATGAAGACAGCAACATAAACACACATATATACTTTTTCTGGTTCATTTATTTTATCATCTCTCTATCTTACTTTCATACACACATATACTTTCACACACACATTTTTTTTTATTTTACACTTGGTAAATAACAAAAGCATTGCTTAGTGACTGTAAAATAGTAGCTCAACCAATCTCTCTCTCTCACACTCATATGCACATACACTGTCACATACAGACAAACACATACACACACATTTGTTTTTATTTTGCTTTACTTTTTTTTTACATTTTACACTTGCTAAACATCAGAAGCACTGCTTAGCATGTGCAAAATAATGGCAGCCATTATTTTTCTTCAGTCCAAGCTCCAGGGCAGCTTGAAATGGTGCTGTGAAGTGGCAGACCCATTTGTCAGTGGGCATTACTTGTACACTAATACCCTGCTGAAAAACATTTGTTCTCCAATCAGGGTAGTGATTTACAGTTTCCCCGTTCTTTAATGCAGTTTACACTTATGCAGCAGCGCAGAAAGTAAAAGAAGAAAGTAGCAACAAACTGAGAAGATATCTGTTTCTGATGTTAGATAATGCAGTAACTAAAACATATGTAGCTTTGACAGCAGGCAAAAAAGAGAGCAGTAACAAATAGTAAGTAAAACTGTTTTTAAAAAGAAGAGAAGATAACTGTGACAGTAAGAAAAATGACACTGGGGTCTATATTAATTCAGTGAAAATTCAGCTCAGAGGATGGCATTTTCAGTTCACTTACATTGAACATGCCATTCATCGAACTGTTCACACTGAGATTGCGGTACAGTTACGATCGTAAAATTTGCCCTCTCCCCACTGTAGTGTGATCATGAAGTTGGCATGTATAATTAGTGAGGGGTGTGGGCAGTGCAGCTCCCCACAAGAGTAGATTTTTCAATGACCAGCATTTCTGATGAAATGCCATTCGCTGGACTGTAACTTCGCTGAAGTTATATAGACCCTGACACACAGATATTATATGTAGGACTATTTGGTAACTGTTCTGTATTTTAAAGCTCAAGAAATTCAGCCTTTTAAATACATTGGGACAGTGATTTTTTTGTGGCAACATTTAAAATGATGGCCTGATGAGGAAATATCTGGAACTGTGTAGCAGAAAGAAGGACATTTATCCATGGAACAATTAATTGTTTTCTGGTAGCAACTTCAATGTTAAAAATTTTACTTTGCACTTTAGAACTGAATTAGTAGACGAAGACAATGTTAAAAAAAATGAATACAAGGTGTACGTAAAAATGTCGATAACACATTGAAAGAGATTAAAAGAATTTATGGAGTGGAGAGTGATGGTTGGAAGCTGTTTTGAAATGTGAAAAAGTATGATGAAACCTTGCCAGGTATTGCTTTTGTAGCTGGCCATACAGGGACACTCAGATATACTGGTCAGCCTAAATCAGGTTTCTTTTGTTGGGACTTTAATCATTTGAGAATGTAACCACTGTAACCACTGTAGAGAGAAAGAACATACAGCAAGAAAGTGTGTGACTGAATGCAGGCTGTATAAAAGATTGACACCTTTGGATGGAGAGTCAAGAGCAGACAGTAAATAATAAAAGGAAGAAGAAAGGGAAGAACACATAAATTAAGAAGGATGGCACAAGGCTGGGGGGGGGGGGGTGAACTAGGTGAAGATGAACCTGTAGAAGAATCCAAAATATGGAGGGAAAAAGTGGGGAAAGAGTACACGCAGGAAAACCGATCAGTAAAAGGGACTGATACCAATAATTTTTTGAAGTTCTAGTTAGTGGCAAATCTGATTCTGAGGCTAAATGATTATTTGTACATAAACCAAAGAAAAAAATATTCACCTGGGGAAAGAGTAAAAATAAGAAAATGAAAATTAAAAAAAAAATCATCTAAACCTAAAAAAGAAGGAAAAGCAAAACATTTAGGGAGCGTTCAGTAACTGTTAACAATATTGTTAACACTGCAAGAAGGATAGTGATACTAGAATAGTGTCTTAAATGTGATCTTGATTTTATTCTGTTAGAGGGTCTAAGATTCCTGACGAGTGAAGAAAGATTGCAAACAGAACAATTGTGGGGTGAAGATATAATATTGAAATTTAGGAAGTGAACATTGTTCTGGAGTACCTGTGTTGTGTAAAATAATGCGGTAATACTCAATGTTAACAATGGTAATGATGGGATGGTTAACTGTTTTGGATGTGAGGTGGGGATAACATGTTTATAGAATTGTAGCATTATATGCATATATAACTTACAAGGAAAGAGAAAATCTGTTTCATGAAATATTAAATTACATGGTGGTTAACATGAAAATTATAATTGCAGGGGACTTTTATTGTGATTTAAGGGGAAAATGTAAAGTGAAAGGGAAGGATGTGAAAAATATGGGAAGAGATAAAATGTGGAAAATTAGCTGTGTGGAACAAAAGTCATTGATCTTGTAGAAGGGAGTCACTTGATCTACAATTGATTATTTTACATTATCAGAAGGCTTGGGGGTAGCAGATAGTGATACAGTTGTGATATTTTTATGACCATTTAGCAATATGGATGGTGGTGATGGAAGAAAGGGAGTATATTAAAATAGGATAAGGAGTAATAACAATAAATGAGAAATTATGAGATGAAATTGGAGAGTGGGAATTATGGCAGCTATTCATATAACCATGAAGGACTTCTATAAAAATTGGTCTGAAACATGGATTGAATTTAAAAAGAAGTATAAAAAGTTTATTTTTTTCAATTATAGGATGATATATGAAAGGAAGGTAGAAATGTCTAGAAATGTATTAGAGAATTTAGAGAAGAACTCAGGAGAGTATTATTATATGGAAAAAATGAATATATAAAAAATCTGGAAAAATAATGCATTGTTGCTTAGGCAGTAATATTATTCACAAGGTAAAAGGAAGGAAGTATCTGCATATTTGAATAAAATAGTAAAGTAGGATATTATTTTAGTGAGGAAAATGAAAATGTAAAAGCAGAGGCAGAAAGAATAAAAGATCAAATTATAAGTATTATCGTATAATATGTGAAAAATAGGTATAAGCATAAAAAGAATGAAAATAAGGGAGAATAGGGAAAAAAAAGAAATCCAGACTGAGTTAAGGAAGAATATGAAAAGATGTTACTACTGATAAATTGGATAAAGTACTTTGAAAATTAAATGTTGAATCAGTATTAGACCAGATTATATAGGGTATGGAATGTACAAGAAATGAATGGATTGACAAATAGAGTGTCTTGTAAATAACCAGAATGAATGGATGAAGGAAGGAGTTGTTAAAGAAGAGTTGTGCCGTGAGATACTAAAAATTATATCGAAGAAAGCTAAGAAGAATAAAATAAAAACATGGAGACGCATCACACTAAATAACACATATTTCATTTTTTATGAGAATAATACAGAGAAGAATGGAAGGAAGGATGAGGAATATTATGGAAGAAAGTATAAATGGTATAAAAGGGAAGGGATGTCAAGAAGTGTTATTGGTTTTATACATAGATATTTTTATATCCCAAGTAGACTCCAGAGAATTTTTCCTCAGGCAGACAGCAAATGTTGGAGGTGTAAAGGGGAAGAAAGAGATAATTGGGAACATATTTTCTGGAAGTGTGGTGAGTTGGCAGACTTTAAAGATTCGCTGCAGGATGCACTGTTGTAGATGCTGGGTGGGCAGATTGGTCTGATGAGGGAAATGATTTTTCTGAGTTATGATTCAGAATCAGAATTGCCTAGACATGGTAAGGCCTTGCTGTGTCTAATAATGGTGCTGCCAAAAAAGCAATTACTAGAAAATGTAAATCAAAATCTAAACCAACTATAATGGAAGTGGTGACTATAGTAACAAAGATAAAGCAGCTGGAACTGAAATCTTTAGAAAAGGGTAGGAGCAAACTACATAGGGAAAATGGGAATTGTGAGAACAGTACATACAAGGGAGGAATGAGGTTTAAAATATGGTAGGAATTAGATGAGCTATGTAATGTTTGAGTGAGAAAAATTGGGTAGATTATAAGTGATGTATAATGTTTGCAACTGGGAGTGTGTCAGTATGGTTTATGATGTAAAATGCTTGCAACTAGGATTGTGTCAGTATGGTTTGTTTTAATTTATATAAATGTATGATTGCCTACGTAGTAAGTGGTAGTTTAATAAAGATGTGTCTTATTTTAAAAAAAGCAAGAATTGAATAATTTATGTAAAATTGCTTAGGTTATATGATCTATAGCAATATATGTGAAGTATAATGTTTGTTATGTTAATATATTTTGATTATTTTTTATAGAAATGTAAATTTGCCTATGTCACAAGTGATAATTCAATAAAGGTGTTTGAAAAAAAGAATTATTATTGGCTGTGAGAGAAATTGTGGATTATATTATAAATAAAAGGGAGGATGTGAAACTTGTGGTAGGTGATATTAGCAAGCACCAACAAACAAATGGACCAACACTAACCTTCACAGAAAACCTGTAGCACAACTCCAAAGAAAAACACTTCAATGATAGGAAATGCTTAGGACCACAAAACTTTAAGAACTTTAATAAAACAACAAATCAACAAGTCGCAAAAATCTGGGGCCAATCCTCTTCATTGTGCAGCAAAATCATTCAGCCAACTTCTCAACTTATATAATACAGGTATAAATCATATGACACAGCCTTAATTAAAATCAATTATCCAACTTATAATTATATAGTATATTCATTTAAAATCATTATAAAACAACATTTTCTAATTTAGAATTGACTGTTTCTTCTTTAAAACAGGCTTAATATTGATAGATGTATTAATACCAGGAACAACATCTGCTTGTAGTCTAAGAATCCATTCATATTCCACTAATTCAAATCTGTTATTTAAATCTCCACCCCTTCTACTTTTGTATACTGAGTTAATAACCCATTTTGCGTCTTTGATGTTATGATATAGATGCAAATTCATTACATCTTTGTATGTCCTTACAACATATATAGTTATTGCAAGGGAAGGTGCCAGGTTTATGCATTTCTTTATTCATTGATGAGTTTATGTCTTTATAGCATAAACTTCTTTTGAGATTGGAACTATTCTTATAAGCGAAACTCAGTTTATCACCTATCAACTGCTTGTTCTCTGGAATTGTGACTAAAATATTCCAATTTTTTGTAATAATTTGTTTAATTTCAACAGTCATTCTATTATAATTAGTAATATAGCATAACTGTACAAATTTATCCTGATGATTGTTTGTGGACAGTCTTTCTTATCTGAAAAATAAGGCCTACTATTGTTCTTTCTATCATTTAATATATATTTCTTCAGATTTTCCAGTGAATCATTATTGTATCCTCTTTCTCTAAATTAATTCATCATATCTTCCATCTGGTCAATACATTTAGCATCATCTGTATTCAACCTGCTAGCACGCATTAGCTGACTTTTCGCTGTACCATTAAATAGATGAGCAGCATGCTTGCTGGGTCTGTTTGTGTGCGTATTTACTTGTACTTCCTTTTTAAATATAGAACTCCTAATACTGTTGTTAACTATCTCCAGTTTAACATCTAAATAATTTATTTCATTAGAAAAAAAATGTAAATTAAATGTCAAAAACTGGGTAGTCTCATGCAGGTATTCAACAAACGATACTAATTCAGAACCTTCCCCTTTCCTTATCTTAAAAACATTGTCACCAAAAATGCTTATAAATGATACTAATTCAGAACATTCACCTTTCCATATCATAAAAACATTGTCCACAAAATGCTAATTTGTGTGCCAAAATTGATGGACATTTGTATATAACCTGCTCATCCCAAGAACCTACAACAATATTAGTATAGGTAAACACTATGGGAGTGCCCATTGCGACACCTGCTTTCTGATGAAATACAAAATCTTAAAAAAAAAACACATTGTTATTCAGTACTAAATCCAAAAGTTTACATATACTATTAACTTCTCTTGTAGACATATTACCATGTTCACATAAACGCTCTTGTAAGGCATCCAAGCCATAGTCATTAGGAATCACTGTGAACAGGATTTAATATCTAAACTTGCAAACATGAAACTAATACCTTCATTATGTTTAACATTCATACAGTTTAGTTACAAAATCACCAGTATCGTTAACATAACTATTAACCTTTGATAGTAGACCACTAAGAACTGATTGTAAGTAAACTGAAATCGGTTTGGTTATCCACCCACCTCCAGATACTATTGGTTTCATCGGTGGATATTCCAAACTTTTATTTATCTTGGGTAATCCATATAGTACTGGTGTAATGGGGCAAGGAACATTAAAGAAGTGAAATAAATCAACTGGAATATCACCATTCAATTGCAAATCGTAAGTGCACATATTCACTTTCATAAGTTTTTTTTTATATCAGCAACAGTTAAAAGAGTAAAGGTTGTATCATCATTCAAGAACTCAAACATATAGTCATCATAATCACATTTGTTTAGTATCACTATAGCACCTCTCTTGTCAGCTTGTTTGATGATGATATTTTGCACAGCATGGGCAATGGAAAATTGTCAAACAGGGTGGGGATACATACCAACCATGGTGAAATGCAGAAATACATATATACCTATGCACTATCTAATTATGACACATTGCAAATTGTGTGACAGTCATAGCTGGATGTGTAAGATCAAGGGTAGATATGTGTTGCAGGGTAATAATTAGGGATCACAGTACACACTGGATAAATAAGCCAATATCTAAGTAGTCTGTCAGCAGTGCAAGTATAAGCCGAGCAACATCACTGATGAGCAAATGCAGACCTTGAAATGTCAGATAATAACAACAGAGGACCAAGCAAAACCTCTAACCATGCATGTGAAAGGCAAACAACCAAGCACAGTGCCAAACAGCAGTACTAGAGGAAAGCAGAAAACTGGCTGTTACCTATACAAGTAGGACTACACAACTCAAAAGGACATGTAATGGAATGAATATGTTACACACATTTGCCACGCCAGATGCAACACACAGGTGTAGGAGTATAAGTATGACCACGAAAAAACACTGTTGCCCTCATGAAAGGAAGCACACAGAAATAAAGTGAATAGCAAAATTTTATTCTTCTTCTTCTGGTACCTCGACCTTTCACCTTCAGGTGGCTATCTGGAGCTTACATGAAAGGAATGTTAATACACATACACACACCACTGACATGTAAAATATATGGTCAGAAACCTAACGGTACTGTTATATTAAAAATATCAGCTTGTGCAACGAATGTCAACAATGTATACTGGTTACAATGTAATACACAAGTTTAAGAAGAACAAAAGGTGTATTGCAAGCAGTAGCCAGTGACTTGTGTGCATATGTCCTGTATCTGTATTACAGCCATAGAGTTGTCACACATTGACCTTGTAAGCAAATTAATAGTGACAATGGACAAAAATTCCAACAAAGGCAAACATATCTGCAAGATATATTAAATATCTACAAAGGTGAAAGGGAGGTGGACAACATGGGCCAACACCAAGGAAGACAATGATAATAAGGTAAGGTTGCACACTGCACATGCATGTGAAGTCAACCCAAAATACATGTAAGCAAATGGTAAACGTATGTCACATGGGCAGACTGCATTGCTGACATTAACAAAAATGGGCATGTATAAATTACACACAGACACACTATCATGCAATCATGTAACATCAACAGGCACAGCTAAGCAAGCTAAGACTTGGAATCATACAGCCATATATTGTCATGCCAATGTTAAACAGCATGTGAAATAAACACACATTTATATGCCACGGACCATGCTCATTACTGAGCAGAGGACAGCCCTGTGAGCAACATCATATAGCAGATCGATGTTGAGTCAGTGACTGATTACATTTCAAAGGTATGGTGTTTCACCATGGATTAGAGTATGTACAGAGACAGGTACATAAATCATTGAATATCTACACCATTTTATGAAGGTATGAATTTATGTGAAAAACAAATGGATGTGGAAATGTAGCATAGACCAAAGAGGGCATACTGTACCATTACTGAAAAATTATCATTACCACAATGTATACATGTATGTTACATTGGTGGTCTATGCAGTCCATAAAGAAGAACTGCCCATATGTATGACATACATTTGTATATGACACAGAAAGGCATCAGCATTGCCAACACATGCCACACATCATGGAATCATGCCAGTGGAACAGCATGACAACTGTCATCCAAAACACATGGCCAAGGACATGTTGTACATACATGATATGACAATACCCAAATCATTATATCACTGCATTAGTGGTGGACTAATGGCAACATGTTGTTTGTGCATTGCTGTTGATAACACACATATTTACAGTAGACTTGTTGCAGCAGTATCTGCATGTTAACTGCCAAAATTCATACACAGTTGAATTTTGAAGGAGTCTCTAATGTGTTGATGTTCATCATGCACATGTTGAAACATAATGTCAAATGTCACATGATATATGCATTGCATGTCTAGACCTGTAATACATAAGAATGGCAACAAATTGGCATGCAAACACAAGAATGTAAATATGGTTGAATTAATGATATGGAAAACACCATGGTAGCAGCATTACATAATTGGATCGCACAGATAATACTTATGGACCTGACGGACCATTCCGATGGGGATAACCATCACAAATGATATCTCAGGCTATCTCCCTGAATGAATCAGCATAGCTGATGCCATATCTTGAAAGAAATCCCCCATCATGTTCCTCATCTGTTTACAATACACATCAGTCACCACCTCCCAGATCTGCTCCTGATAATCATCTTGCTGTTGTTCCTAGCTTCACCTCCTTCTGGTGCAGCAGGGATGATGGCATGTGTAGGTCCAGCTTCCTCATCACCATCCACATCTTCATCAAGGTCATCATCATTGGAGGACTTTGGTAGTCTCCTAGCATATGCTCATCTCCGACATCCGATGGGTGATAATCCAGGGTTCCAGAAATTCTGTATGCATGCCTGATTCTAACTGCCTGCATAACATACCCACTGTGATACAATGAACAGGCAGAATAGCAGTCCTCATAAAACCTTACAGTACATTATGACCACAGTCCACTGTACCACCATATGTGATGTATATCAGTAATGAAAACCATACCAATTAAAAGCAAATGTCTGTCAAGCTGCACATTCCTGTGAAAATCATAGCTGACAGTAAACTGAAACTAATGTGTACATCTGAAGTCTAAGAGGCATTAAGTAACATCCCATTAACATGTGAGTTCTGCATATCAGAAAATGAGAATGAAGGTATATTAGCATACATTTATGGTCTAATTTAAAACACAATTCCAGATGAAATAGCATAAACATTATTAAGTAACACAATTAGAATCAACAGATTTCCTGCTAGTAGATGGCTCCTCATGCATACAACACCTTCCCTATGTCCCATTATCTATACTTTTAGACATTTATAATAAAGGAACATGCCAGGGACATTGTATCCATAAAACAATGTGATCAGCTTACTCAAGGCCATTGGTATGCATGCATAGCTCTCAACCTTTTAGCACAAGAAATCTAGACAAAACCAAAAATAATGGGGGGGGGGCAAAGACCCAAAAATAGGGACAGATTTTAAATACTGCTCTTATAAACTTAAGAAAGTTGCTAGAATAAAAGGTTTTGTGTCTGCATGCATTTTTGCAGGCCATGAAGTCTAAAATTCAAATGTCTATCATTATTTAGTGACTTCACTTCTGAGTTACTTGCTAGAAAATCACCGATTTTATGAGGAACAGACCAAAATATCAGGCAAAAATCTGGACATTCTGAAAAATCTGTACATTTCAGAGGTATACATGTACAACAGAGCTTACCAGCAGAAATCATGACATGACCCGAACAGTTATTTTTATTTTTGGCCAGCATTAAACATTGCAAGCATACACAAGGCAAGCACACACAACTATACCTCTCAACCTTTTAGAGCAGGAAATATGGTGGGACAAATGCCCAAAAATAGGAACACTTTTTAATTATTCCTTTTACAGACTTAAAAAGTAGATAGAGCAACATGTTTTGCATTAGCATGAATTTTCTGAAGGGTATAAAGTCTGAAACTCTAAATCTTCAATGATTTGCCAATGACTTGTTAGAAAACCACAGTTTTAAGAAAAGTGGACCAAAAACACAAGGCAAAAATCTGGACATTCTGTGAAAATCTGTACAGATGAGAGGTATGCACTTAACATATCCTATCATTTGAATTGAAGCATGCCCTGACACTGCCTCATGTAACATTCACATAACTGCAATTTGAAAAAGAAATTCTGGGAAAATGACAATATAACAGTAGTACTGGGACCTGCACTGCTTAATACTGATGTCTGCTGCAATAAATTGTCCAGCTGAGTGTTTGACAGGGTACCAGTATTTCCATTTTTCCACTTGCATGTGTTCCCTGAACAGTCATGTGTGTGTGTGATGACAGATGTATTCCATTTGTCTGTACATGTGTGTATCTGTATTCCTGTGGATAACTAATGCTTACGATGACATCAGAAACATAAATGCTGTAGATCATCTCAACCCATACAAATAACAGCTGTCAACACATATTACAACTGTAAAGATACATGTAGCCAGTCAGACAGATATTCCTCTTGTTTTAAACAAAGAGGACTGTAATAAGAATATTCACTTTTTAAGAAGAAGGGACTAATGAAGTTATTTATGAGTTATTATTCACACATTTATTTATTTATTTATTTATTTAACATTTGTTGACTGGGAAAGTCCAACTAGGTTCCACAGAGCCTGTTTTCAGCAGAGGCCCGGGGAGAAATGCTCCAGATGCATGTCTTTGGAAGCATACACAAGTAGACTAGGTAATACTGCTGAAGTATTATGATTACTAAGAAAAGCATAGTCATTAGCAGCCTAGGTGCTGTAGGCATCACTGATACACAGCTATAGTGGATGTGTCAAATTATGTTGTTATATGTTGGAAAACAAATGTATATCTACAATGTGCAATATTATGCACATTATAAACATTACTGAATAAATAAACCCCAAGGGAATAGAACCCATGGTACGCAGCTTTAAATTTATCTCTAAATTTTGTAGGAATGCTTAGGTATATGTATGATTGTGGCACTTACTATAGGCATCCACCAGCTGTTGACATACCTTGGTGACCCTCTGATGAAGATCCTCTATGTCTGTCTGAATCAGGTCATTATGGTGGTGCTGGTCTGGTTGGCTCTCATGCAATGCTCCACTCCAGCGTAGATGATCAACATCTGCGTGGTCCCTTCCTTGGTCTAAATGGTAGCCCAGACGTGTAGCCATCTTGATAATGTTGATAATGTTGGTAATTCAATGCAGAAAAACACAATTCAGAAAATTGCTCACTGAGGTCCCAGTTAGTTTACAGGTAGCAATGGCCTGATCTGTAAATGTATCAGAATCAATATTTAAAAGTGGTGCTTATGTCATGTTATCAGATCATTGGAGGATAATGAGCACATGCTACACATGGTTCCATTTAATAATATCTATTGGGTACTACTTGAATGGGCCACTTTCCTGTTAAAACAAACTATTGGTTAATGCACTGAATTTCAATAACTTATGTGGATATGTGCAAATGGGATTCCAAAACATTGAATTTTAATGAACCTTATTAATTATGTATGGCACAAATGGTACTTAAAAGATGTATACACATAGATGCCCTTCATTTCAGTTATATATGAGTCACGGGTAGCTGCAAAGGTAGTTTGGCACCTGCTAGCATTGCTGTTTTGGAGAACATTAGTTCACTATAGACCTATGTCAGCATTACTCCATGTCAAATGTGTATCTCTTTACATTGATGGATTTATGGAAAATGTTTGTGACTTACTGGAGTGGTGTGAAATTTACCTTTATACATACAGGTGTTGACATCTGCATCAATAACGCGCGTTACTTTCCCATATGCAATTGTACAGATGACATGAATAGCACAACTGAACAGTATATAAGATGGCTTTACAGATTTTTTATATATCTTCTGGGTGATTCTATGCACTCTGTGGTGTAAGTAAGGAAAACTACAGAATCTGACATTATCATATGTTGCAATGTTTATGTATCCCTTTTGCTGTTGTGATATTTATTCATTGAGGAATCTTAAAGCAAGTTATGAGAACTACTGACTCAATACAAAAAGGATTCATACTACCTATGGCTTTCTTACGTATCCTGATGATTTACAACACTTTATGTTAGTTGTTCAACTGATAATTTACTATCTGCTAGTATGGATGGCATTCCCTGCTTGGTAATGATTGTGTTGCTATAACCTCATGATGTGTAACATATCATATGACAGATTGTTTTACACTGGTTGTTTGTTGATGCAGCAAATGCATTACAACTACAGTCATCACACAATTCCACTGTATACATATGTTTGTGTAGCATGTTAATGTGAACTGCATGCAGTCTGTGTGATTTTTGTGGCATTATCCTATGTTTAGACTTCCTTTACTCAAATATCCACTGTAAGGAGTTTTAATCCCACAGAATGCCTCTACAGATATCACAAGTTATGTTGCTGTTTCAAGTGTTATGTATTCAGGCATGGTTTTATATACCACATTACTATATAGCCCCGTGAATATTTCATTATTTCATAGAATTTTATATTGCATTATGTTTGCAGTGGCATAAGCTGTCCACATAATCTTCTCCATATTTTGGCCCTCACATGAATCAAAATGTGCATATAACTGTCTTTCCAATTGCAAGCCAACCTAGTCTTGACAATTTCTCCTCACAGGAGAATAAGATTATAATAAATAGTCTCTGACAACATGGACAGAGACTTCTTGGATGGGCAGAGAATACAGTATGGAGGAAAGAAGTCTGGCCTGACCTTACCAATATGATTAATGCTGTAGGAGGTGGTAATAGATCCTGCAAGGCTGTTGCTGATGCTGAAATGACATGATCCTCTGTGCAGACAACAAGGTACGCTGGTATTAGAGATCGAGGAATGCTACCACTGACACCCCTGATTAGATCACACAGTTTCTGCATCTCTGCATATGGCAAGTGGTGACAGCTGTATACCTGGGGTGGGATAGAAGCAGATGTTCCAGGCAGCACATGCATGTGTTACTTTGCATAACATTGAGCATAACATTGATGCATATAGAGTAAATCTGTATGTAGTGCTGTCACATGTATACTTATGTAATGTCATGTTTGTGTTGCAGCAGCAGAATTGTATTGTGCACAAGTCCACATAAGATAATGTAGACCAAGAAAAGTGTAATGACATGTAGCCATAAAACTGCAGTACAGACATAGTGCAACTAACATGTGTAATGTTGCCTACATACATTTTCACAGGTTCATCTACTTCTGCACAGCAGCAGGAAATAGCAGGCGAGTGTCTCTATACAGTGCTACTGTGACCAGTACCTGCTATTACCTCAACCTATGCCATGCTAGTGCTATTTACTGTCATATTGATATTTCCCTAACATTGTAAACAACATGTGCATCCTCAGGGACACAAGTTGTGCAGGTGTGCCTACAGACAGAACAGGTATGTTTCCACAATGTGTTAATAGGTTTCATCAGTGTGTAGCAGACCTGTGTTGCATGACATTAATGTCCTTATTTTTTACAAAGGGACATCTGGCCAACAGGTGTCAGCAGAACCTGTTACTGTGTTGTATATATCATCCTGTGACTATACCGTATCCTGCATACATGACTATGCTAGCATTGTCTTTACTTTACTACATCTACAGGATCCACATTTTAAACCCCTAACTTACCATATCAGCAGGGTGGTATTACCTCTCTTTCATGCATGTCATTGTAGGTATTCCTGTTATTTTCCTCCATTAATACAATGTCCTTCTACACATTCATAGGACAGTCTATATCAGCATCCCTGCACAACTGGTATGTGTATGCCATATCTGCTGTATGTTTTAAAACTGTTGGAATGGTCCATGTTGACAAGGATGTGATTAAGAATGCTATGTTTATGACTTTGTTTCCCTATAACTGTTGTATTTTATCCCTCCCCTCCAGTGCCATCTTCCCAAGAGTACTTGTCATGTGTGTGTTATGCTTGTATTCCTGACATATGTAATGCATGTTGTCTATATAAAGTAATTGTAAACTCCCTGTTATATAGATTCTGTGGTTTGTACACAGACAAGACCTCATGGTAAGTCATTATTGTGTGTAACACTGCAGTGAGATGTACTTGTCATATGTCATTAATGATAAACAGCATGTGATATAAACATATTCTCCTGGCCTGTGTCATCTGTCTCTTTTTTAGCACATCAGTTCCCTTTATTCTGCATTAGCCTACCCACTGATCTTGATGTAGGATCCGATGTGTCTCAGTATGGTATCATGGTCCCTGGCACATCATAGGACACTGACATGGTGATACACTCTGGCTCAAATTGTGACAGTCATGTGAATTTGACTGTAGCCTCAAATGTGGAGGAAAACTTGTCCAGCCATTCTGACAATAAGGGAACATCAGGTAGTGGACAGGATGAGGCCTGTGGCAACAGCCCTGTGTTGAGTCTGCTGATGATATCGACAGTTCTCCATACCACATTCATAATCCCCATCTATGTAGATGTAGGCATGTAGCTGGTGTGTATGAGCATGTGTCAGAGGGTGTCCACCTACTCCTACAGGCAAAACAATGTTCCCAGCAACATCATGACTCTGACATCTGTGCACCTGCCCGTGCCACAGATCATATTGTACACCAGCTGGGTTTGCTGCATGAAGGACAGGAGTGCAGACATGGTGACATTTACTGCACAGAATGAAAGTATGCCATCTGTGGCATGGTTTGTAGAATCCCTTGGTTATGACAGTACTACACCAGTTCCATAGTACAAGCAGGGTTCTGCGTGGCCTGCCTGCACTTAGATGATTTCCACATAGAAGAGGCAGGGCCCTTCTCAACAGACTAAACCTTGGCCATCAGTCATTGATGTTTATACTGCATTGTGCATACACTTCCACTTCTGGATCATCTGATGTGAGCCCAGCAGTCATGAACAATCAGCCATCTTGCACCCATGCTCCTTCCCACAGTGTATCTGCAAATGCTGGCATCACTGCATCAGCTTCTTCTGTGAAGCAACCTGTGCCAAGTGTTTCCATACATGATAGGGGCAGACTGGACCATGCTGTGAGCTGCCAGTGTGGGCACACAAGACTGCATTAGAGAAACACTAACAGTTGATCCACTCCATCCTATATTGTCACCTATTCACTATGGTGATGATGATTGCTGTGCAGACCACTGACAATGTCATCTGTCTGTGTTTGTTGATAAGTTTGATGCCACTGGAGTCTGACATTTTTACTAATCATAGGTGACTCCATTTATTACATTAGTTTATCCCTACTTTACATTGATATACTCATATATTGCTAGTGATATTTACAACCGTTCTGTATTATGCCCTGAGTTGTTTTCCTGTTTGCATCTTCTTATAGTTGACAGATAAAAATGTGTTTCACAGATGTGTGTCGCTTGTTGTTTGCCATATACACATACACCAATATGAATCATTATGCATACCTATGTGACTTGTGGCCTGAGTTGATAACCTGTATTGGAATAGATTTGTATATGTTCAAACTGTTATATGTTATATTATGTTTCTCAGTGTGTACATCTACTGGGTAATTGCCATTAGATGCAATCTGTGCTGCTGTGGAGGGGAAACACCTGAACATAGATGTTTAATCTGTGTAGTTATGTATGCGTGGCTTGTCATGACTCAATGTTGTGTGTCAGATACTGTCATGTTGCCTGGGCCTGGACTTGTGGCCAAACCCTCCATTGCCCACTCTTATGTCTTCTGTCCCTGTTTCCTCCTGCTCTTCCTCTGATACATGTGGGATGTCATCTTCAGACAACTGAGGTTTTTGGGGAAGTTCAATCACACCTACAGTTGGAATACTGCCATGTTGTTAGCATATTATGTAGCATGGTGCAAACAGTTATCACCTGTGCTTCCTTCTCAGGTGTGTCTTGCTGTGCACCCACAGATGTTTCCAGACATCTGAATCTAGCTTTCAGTGCACCAAACACATGCTCAGTGGTATTTCATGTTGTTGCATATGCTCTATTCTAAGCTTCTTCTGTGGGGTTTGATGGTTCTCTCTATGGGGTCATTTGCCAAAGCTCACATGGGTAACCACAGTCACCTGTTTTGGGGAGCAAGCACATATGTTGTCATTATGTATATTGTTGACAGGGATGTCCTTAGCTTAAATCCTAGCTGTGTTCCTCTTTTACGCAGTAGTATTCCTCATGTATTTCACCTTGCTGGAATGTGATCTTCAGACCATTTTCCCTCCATATGGCAGCATCATGGACACTTCCATGGTGGGTTGCCATAATGTTTGTGATGCTGCCGTCTATTGCACACATGAACTGGCATTCCATGGATGGTCACCCCTTTCTTTTGATGTATCTGTCTGCTTCTGGGTGAACTGGGGTCTTGATAGGGATATGGGTACAGTCTATTGCACTGACTACATGTGGGAAGTTTGTAAGTTTATAGAACTGGTGCATAACAGTTCTCCTCTCCATGGGGGTAGATGGAAAATGTATGCACTCATCTACCTTTGTGCACATTGCTACCAGAAATTTTGGCAGGATACAACTGGTAGCTGTCTGTGACACTCCTGCAGCATCCCCCATGTGTTTTTGGAATGCCCTAGATGCCAGTACATCCAGGTTGAGATGCACTTTAATTTCAAGATGGATGGGGTTGCCTCGCATGTCTGTACAGATATGTGTGGGGCACACATGTTGCACACAGTCTACACCAGCTGTCTGTCAAGGTGGTACTTGTCAATTCTTTGGTGATTTGACAGTTGGCTTAGTTGCAGCTTTACTCTCAGTCTAGCTGGCTGCCATCTAGGATGCACAACCACATCCTCCTCCATGGCTCGCGATACTGCAGTCTGTTGTAGTTCATTCACGGCAGGTAGAATTTTTATGTCAGTATTATTACAGATTCCATCATATGCCATGATAATAGCTTCCATTTCTTGCATTGCAGCATGGCATACATGAGGATTTCTGAAACAGTCATGTTTTTGTTTGTCACTTTTAAAGTTGCGTTGGGTATGCATGATGCATTTTTGAATCTGGCAGACATACATGGAATCCCTAATTAGGAAACACTGAATAGTTAAGTACTCGGACTGCTTGCATGGTACCTTCTGAAATTGCATGCACGGCTGGTGCACTCAAGTCTTCCTTCTGTGTGCTGTGCTGTTTGAAAATAGCTTTTGGAATCCAGGACCACTTGTTTGCAATCCTCTTTCTCTGCCTTGTACCACACCCACATGCTTAAAAGCTATTTACCTTTAGTTGAAAACTCACCTTAATTGCTGTACTATTCTATGCTGATTTAACACCTATTTTCCTGATTCTGTTGATGGATTTAGGTTTCTTTGTTTAAATTCTGTATTAGAAAAACAGCTAGACAGACAGGTATTATTTACACAATTGAATAGCAAGGAATGATTTTTGAGAAGTTACATGCTGTAGTCATCACTAATAAGAAAAAATAATAATGGTGGTGAAATGAACCATTATAGAGTCTAAGGTATGAGACTTACCATTTAACAAAAAATCTCATTGAGTATAATCTACCAGATATTGAGTTGCCAAACTGAGCTGTTTCCAGGTGTATTTAGAGTTAGATGCTGTAGTTTATGATCACAATATACTTAAGTACTGTTATCACTCTTGTACGGTGTTTCCTTTTGCCAAATGACTGTGCCTCTACAGGCTTATTATATGTACATGAGGTGCATGTGGTGTTTTATAAATTATGCACAGAGGGCCAGGGTCTGTAACATTTGCAGAATCTAGTACATTTCACCAATATCTGTGAAAAAGTTATAGATAAGCCTGTAATATGCAAATATGCCTCAGTGAACTTAGAATATGTTGACACAAAACAGAATTGACCAGCAGGATTGACACACTGTCTAGCAGTCACAACCAATCCATAATTCTTGAAAAGTGTCTCATAAACCATGATGTTCATTAACAAAGCTATAGAAATTCTACAAGCCCAAGGCAAGCTGCAGGACATTTGAAAGTAATAGATAATCTACAACAATCACTCCAATAGGTCCACAGACAACTACAGATGTCAACGTAAGTTGTGTGTGAATGAAGTACATTCACCAGAAAATATGAATTCCAACAGAATCTCTAAAATTTCCAGTAAAAAAAAAATATAATAATAAAGCCTCTTTGCCAGGACTAACAGTAGCTAACAATGTTTGCAAGACATGCATGGGACATATGACTAACATATACATGCACGGAAATAGGGAGATAGAAAAGCAGATGTAGGGTATGGGTGAAGAAGAAGGACACACAAGAGGTATGTTTGAAGAGAGAAATAAGAGGGGCATGGCACTTTTTTGTGACAATAAGCTTCATTTTTTTGGATAATAGAAAGAAATGAAAAGATGGGGAAAGAGGAGAAGAAGGCCTAAAGCAGCAGGTATACACTTATAACCAATAACACAATACACGACAGAAAAATGTCATAAATAAACATTAAGGAAAGGTAAGGTACACAGAAAACACACTCTACAACATGAGCAAAGGGAAGTTGACAAACAGGGTGGGGATATATATATCAGCCATGGTGAAATGCATAAATATATATATATATACATATAGATATATATATACATATATATATATATATATATATATATATATATATATATATATATATATATATATATATATATCTATATAGGATCCATACAGATCCCCGATGGCACTTTCTGCCGAAGCAGAAATCACCAAACATACAAAACCGAAAGTGCTGTTCATCGAAGCAGCATCATCGAAGCTGGTGGCACTACGGTGTGGTAAAGGGAAAATTCCCTTTTCCCCACTGTAGTGCAACCTCTGAGTGAGAATATAAAAGTAGGGGGGTGGGGAGCACAGCCCCACATGGGGGGTGCAGGGGATTTATTGTTTTTTTTTTTTTTGACCGGACTTTAACGAAAGCACTTTTCAGGTGAAAGTGCTTTCGTTAAAGTGCATTCGGATACTGTGGATTTGGAATGTTGAACTTTCGTTCAATAGTCCTAGATCCATATATATATATATATATATATATATATATATATATATATATATATATTTTTTTATATATATATATATATATATATATATATATATATATATATAAGTCTAGGACACATACTCGACTAGCATATGTCCGAATCACAAAACATCAAAGACACATCTATGAAAGCGCTTAACATCAAAAAGCACTTCCGTGTATGTGTAGTTCAAAAAAAAAATCTACGTTTCTGCAGGGGGACTTTGCTCCCCTGCACCCCCACACTCCCCCCACTTTATTATTATCACTCCAAGATCACACTACAGTGGGGAAACGGGAATTTTTCCTTGCCCGCACTGTAGTCCGATCTATGAAACAGGCACACATACATGGAAGCACTTGATGTTAAGCGCGTTCGTGTATGTGTGTTCGATGTTTTGTGATTCGAACATATGCTAGTCAAGCATGTGTTCGGATCCCATATATATATATATATATATATATATATATATATATATATATATATATACATTTATATATGTATATATATATATATATATATATATATATATATATATATATATATATATAGATAGATATATTTACCTATGTGCTATTACATTATGACATGTTGCAAATTGTGTGGTAGTCATACCTGCATGTGTATCAATGATGGTAATTGTGTGGTGAAGGAAAATAAATAGGGATCACAGTACACATTGGATATTGAATCCAGTAACAAAGTAGCCTGTCAGCAGTGCAAGTGTAAACTGAGCAACAGCACAGATGAGCAAATGCAGCCCATGGAATGCTGGGCAATACCAGCGGAGGACAAAATAGAATTTCTGACCATGCATGTAATAGGCAAACAATGAAGCACAGTGCCAAACAGCAGTAGAGATGCAAAGCAACAAACTGGCTGCTCCTTACACAAGTAGGTGTACATAGCCCAAACTGACGTGTAGTAGAATGTATGTGTCACAGACATATGCCATGTCAGAGGCAACACACGGGAGTAGACGTATATGTATGAACTTTATTTGAGCTAAAAGGAAACTATCAGAAAGCAATGTCAATACACACACACACACACACACACACACACACACACACACACACACACACACACACACACACACACACACACACACACACACACACCAATGACATGGAATAATATACATTCTGAAATCAGTGATGAATTCTATATAACTTCTATCAGGTTGTGTGCATGAATTACAACATATTATTCTGGGTAATACATAACCTGCAAGTATAACAGGAACATGGATGCAACACAATCAATAGCCAGCAACTTGTATGCATATGTCCTGCATCTGTCTGATACCCTTAAAATTGACACAAGTTGACCTTCCAACAATACAACTATACGATAATGGATGATAATTTGAAGAACGGTTAACATTTACCATGTCTATGTGCAAGATGTATGCCATACCTACATAGGGGAAGGGGATGGACAACACAGGCCCACATCATGAAGAACATACCAGCAAAGCTAAGTAGCCAAATGATAAAGCAGGATAATGCTTATGTAAGAGGACACATTGTAAATGCCTGTGTACACCACATAGGGGGGTTTTAAAGTCAACCCAAGCTACATTGAAGCAAATAGCCAATGTATGTCACATAAGCAGACCGCATTTACAGATGGCAGTAAACATGGCCATAGAGAAATCATATACACAGTATTTTGCAATCATTTCTCTGCAAGAGGCATAGGTAAACAAGATATGAATCAATATCACAAGCACATATATACTGTTATGCCAATGTACAACAACATGTGCAATAAACAGCTGTGGAAATATAAATATCACTGACCATGGGTATGATTGAGCAAGGACAGTCCTGTGAACAACAGTACATCACGTGAACATGGCTTCAATTACTGTTCACAGTTCTAAGGTACAGTGGGATTTTTTGATTAATCAGAATGTGTGCAGAAATATGTACATAAATCAGTGCATATGTACACCAGTTGCCAAAATATGGGCATGTATGTGAATAAGCAATGCATTTGAAAAATATAACATAGGCCAAAGAAAGCATACTTTAATGTTGCTATATAAATCAACAATACCATGGTGTATACTAAATGGTACAGAGTGGTCTATGCATTCAGTAAACTAGGACTGCCCATATATATTCCAGACGCATCTATATGATATAAAGTGGCACCAGTATTGCTAATACAGGTCACACACAAAGCCAGTATACCAGTGTAATATCAGGACAAGTGTCATACAATGCACAGGGGCAAGGGCATCTCCTGCTGTTAAACAGACATGTCACAAAATCCCACAGATCATACTCATCTCATTCTGTTATTTGTAAAGTATGGAAAAATGTTGTTGGGTGTTGCTGTCAATCTCACACATGTATACAGTGGAACTCTTGAGTCAATAGCAACATGCTAACTGCAATATGCATAACTGTGACATAGAGGGCCACAGTGCATTGGTCATAACAATATATGTGGGTTAATAACATGTGGAATAAATGTGAAATGCTCAAATGTAGTCATTGTAATTACTGTACATATATTAAGATGGGTGACACTGTTGTGGTAAATGGCAAGGCATTCCAAATATGGAACCATTATTAATGTGACTCAGCACGGGTTGTTTATTTGGCCTGTTGTGAATTTTGTCCTGCATTTTAAGTGGGCATGACTAGTAGAAAATTACAGAACAGAATTTATAAACATTTAGTGGATATAAGAAATGGAACGATGATAAATGCATTATGCCGGTATGTTAAAAATAATGTTACACATACATTTTATTTTGTCGTATTAGAACAGGTCAGTTTGGATTCCCGGGGGTTACGCTGTGGATGAACATCTAGCCAAATGTGAACTAAATTGGCAGATCAGGCTGGATGCTACAACATATCCTGGTTTAAATGATTCTGCATCTTTTTCCTCTGTTCTTAAGTTAAGAAATTTAGCTAATTGATGTTCAATTATATTGCTAACTAAGTTAATTATTTTTTATTATATTCATCACATGAATTTAAATGCTATTTAAAAAGTGTATTTGTGTCTGCATTTTAGTTCTGATGAAATTCCGTTAATAATTGTAGTGAAATAAAAGTACTTAACTATTTATTAAAGTCTCGTTTTTATGTGGTATCTAACAACCGGTATCTTTCATCTTAGAAATTTTATTTGTGTGGTTAGAAGTTTGTGATATTCCTTTGGGATTTTAGTCATTTTTTGGTAAGTCTTTATCCTTTTTTGATTAATCAGAATGTGTGCAGAAATATGTACATAAATCAGTGCATATGTACACCAGTTGCCAAAATATGGGCATGTATGTGAATAAGCAATGCATTTGAAAAATATAACATAGGCCAAAGAAAGCATACTTTAATGTTGCTATATAAATCAACAATACCATGGTGTATACTAAATGGTACAGAGTGGTCTATGCATTCAGTAAACTAGGACTGCCCATATATATTCCAGACGCATCTATATGATACAAAGTGGCACCACTATTGCTAATACAGGTCACACACAAAGCCAGTATACCAGTGTAATATCAGGACAAGTGTCATACAATGCACAGGGGCAAGGGCATCTCCTGCTGTTAAACAGACATGCCACAAAATCCCACAGATCATACTCATCTCATTCTGTTATTTGTAAAATATGGAAAAATGTTGTTGGGTGTTGCTGTCAATCTCACACATGTATACAGTGGAACTCTTGAGTCAATAGCAACATGCTAACTGCAATATGCATAACTGTGACATAGAGGGCCACAGTGCATTGGTCATAACAATATATGTGGGATAATAACATGTGGAATAAATGTGAAATGCTCAAACGTAGTCATTGTAATTACTGTACATATATTAAGATGGGTGACACTGTTGTGGTAAATGGCAAGGCATTCCAAATATGGAACCATTATTAATGTGACTCAGCACGGGTTGTTTATTTGGCCTGTTGTGAATTTTGTCCTGCATTTTAAGTGGGCATGACTAGTAGAAAATTACAGAACAGAATTTATGAACATTTAGTGGATATAAGAACTGGAACGATGACAAATGCATTATGCCGGTATGTTAAAAATAATGTTACACATACCTTTTATTTTGTCGTATTAGAACAGGTCAGTTTGGATTCCCGGGGTTACGCTGTGGATGAACATCTAGCCAAATGTGAACTAAGTTGGCAGATCAGGCTGGATGCTACAACATATCCTGGTTTAAATGATTCTGCATCTTTTTCCTCTGTTCTTAAGTTAAGAAATTTAGCTAATTGATGTTCAATTATATTGCTAACTAAGTTAATTATTTTTTATTGTATTCATCACATGATTTTAAATGCTATTTAAACAGTGTATTTGTGTCTGCATTTTAGTTCTGATGAAATTCCATTAATAATTGTAGTGAAATAAAAGTACTTAACTATTTATTAAAGTCTCGTTTTTATGTGGTATCTAACAACCGGTATCTTTCATCTTAGAAATTTTATTTGTGTGGTTAGAAGTTTGTGATATTCCTTTGGGATTTTAGTCATTTTTTGGTAAGTCTTTATCCTTTGGTGTTACGACTCCAGGCTCAGATGCTACTCAGCAAGACTTGACTAGTCTCATATGTGATCTTACGTTGTTAATTCAACAGTTACATCACTGATATGGCATTACAATGGCTAACAGTCAGTATTTGACTTCAGCTTCTTCTAACAGAAACACTTTGGGCTTGCCACTACCCAACAAACACCAGCTATTGGGAATAATATGAAAGTAAGTTGTATAGACTTTTCTCAATGGAAAAGCAACAACTTTGAATTTCCCTCAAAGGAGTGGACTGTTCATGAAGATAGTTCCGTGTTTTCTGCAGGGATGCTGGGTGAATATTTGAATGTTTTTGAGAAAAAACTGTTAGCCTTTAAGAAACTCCAGTTGGATAATTCATATTTACTTAAAAGCATTGAACATAACCAAGTCCCAAAGGGTTTGCAATTTTGGCAATACCCGAATGGAGTCACAACAGGCTCCAAATATCATAAAGAGCTAATCAAGGTCTTTGATAAAGCGGGACTTGAATTAATGATGGTAATGATCAAACATAATAATTTTGAAATGGAGTGGCTTTCTAAAGATATGGACAAGTTAAATAACTTAATTACTAAAGGTTTGTTATTCGAACAGTATGAAAATGATAATAAGAAGTTTTTTCCTGGCATAGATAAAACGTGTGCTTCTATTTTGAACAGGAAAGTAAAAAAAATTTTTAGAGATCAGTACAATTATATAAAAGGTAAAGCATACCCTTTACCTTTTACCAGATTCAAACAAACCTCTCAGTTTAAAATACTTATGACAACTATGCAAATACAGAGAGGACCAATCAGAATCAGCTGGAGGAAGTCCCTTTAGAACCCAGATGTTTGGAGAGAATCAGGAACAAGAAACAGCAAATGAGGGAAGGTGGACTACAATACAACAAGTCATCGAGGTACTACCATTTAGGTGTGAGACCCAAGGTGAGATCAGAGGCTCAGAATTGGTGGAAGCCCTCCTTTTAAACAGTTCTGATATGGATAATCTGAGCATGTCAAGCATTTCAGTGATTTTAACAGGTTCAAGGATTTTAAATGATTGAACTAGTCCAGTAAAATTTTTTACAACAGAACATGGTGATTTTCTTTCAAAAAGATTATCTTCTGTGCCAAAACGCCGAGTGAATCTTGTGAGTACTATGATACACTTAAAACTATGCACTCAAAAATTGAATTTAGCTTTATGGTTTCCAGCTAATTCTGGCTCTTTTAATCAAAATGTGTGTTCTAGGGCCAGTACTTTTATGCTACCTATGAATAATTACATTTCTATGTTTGAAAAACTTTGTGAACATGAAATTAGACAGGTGTTGGGTTGTTCTAACAAGCATAAAAATTATAACTTGACTGATTGTGACTTAACATTGTTCAATAATATTTGTTTTGATCGTTCTATTTGGGTCATGAGTCCTGGCAATGGTGGTGGCCTGGTTATCATGAATGTTTCTGATTATAACAACAAAATGAGACTTTTATTAGATGACAGGTGCTACAGGGAAGTTTCTCGTAATGAGATTTTCATGACCTACAGGAAAATTCACTTGGTTTTAAATTATATGCATTTACAAGGACACATTTCTTTAAGTGAATTAAATTATATATTAAATGTGAAACCAGTCATTTTGAGTATTTTTAGCATCCCAAAGGTTCACAAGGATATTATAGGCCCTCCTTTTAGACCTGCTATAGATGCACATCAGGGAAAAATCTTTTTTATTGCCAAATTTCTCGAAAAGATATTGAATGGTTTTGTTGGTAAACTATCTTATATTAGTAAGGATTCTTGGCATTTTTTAAAACAACTCAATGAGGTTACTTTTGGTCCTGGGGAGTTGTTGCCATCGACGGGATTAATTTATTTCCGGTTATTCCCCATGGGGAAGGTCTTCAATGGTTTGAAAATCAGCTATTTTTGATGAGGGAACTACAGCAAGTTAAAATTAATATGGTGGTTACCTTGCTGGATATCGTCCTTAAGAACAACTTTATATTCTTTGATAATAAATACTATCAACAAATAGGTGTGGCAATGGGTGTGGCTTGTGCCCCCACATTTGACAACCTTATTATGGCATTTTGGGAGCATGAATATGTATTTAATAGTGTATTAAAAAATTCTTGGCTTTTATATACTAGATATTTGGATATCTTTATTTTATGGAATGACATTCAATCCAAGCTTCAGGAATGTTTTGAGTACATAAATTAAACTACATCCTTTTTAAAGTTTACATTTAAATTTACTTTGATCAGATTTCATATCTGGATATATTGACAAAAAAAATTAATACATGCCTGTTATATATCCAAAATATTTTGAAAAAGTACTTTTTCTAACAATTATTTACATTATAGTAGTTGGCATCCATATTGTCAGAAAAAAGCTATTGTGAAAGGTCAAATGGTTCATTTAGTTTGCATTGTTACAAAGGATACAGTGTTTTTTACATAAAGTGAAGTACTTACAGACATGTTCAGCACAGATGGTATCTTATGACTGTGCTCCAGGATATAAAGGACATTAAGAAAATGAATGGAGTGTACTGACCAATTTTTTCAAAGATGTTGACAGGAAATGTGGAAACCAATGTTTTGAATTCTAGGGATGCCAGTATTAATAATGGGAATGGTGGTTTTAACAATGCTAAGTTGTTTGTCACAACTTTTTCAGTTGACAGCAGTGCCATAGTTGAAGTTTTAAACCATTGTTGAACATTAAGACTGATATGACCCTAGTGGACAACTTGGTGGAAAAACCATGTATAGTAAACTGTAAAGATTTGTCTTTTAAGAAATTGCTTGAACAAGGTCCAAAGCTAGTCCTTCAACATAGAAAATGTGGAATGTTCAAATTTGGTAATGCAATTACTGTGCATATATTATGATGGTTGACACTGTTGTAGTGAGTGGTAAGCCATTACAAATATGGGACCATTATTCATGTGACTCAGCACAGGTTGTTTATTTGGCTTGTTGTGAATTTTGAAAGGCATTTTATGTGGACATGACTAGTGGAAAATTACAGAGCAGAACTTATAAACATTTAGTGGATATAAGAAATGGAAAGATGACAAATGCATTATGCAGGTATGTTAAAAATAATGTTACACATAAGTTTTATTTTGTATTAGAAAAGGTCAGTTTGGATTCCCGGGGTTATGTTGTGGATGAATGTCTTGCCGAATGTGAACTAAGTTAACAGATCAGGCTTGATGCTATAACATATCCTGGTTTAAATGATTCTGTATCTATTTCCTCTGTTCTTAAGTTAAGCAATTTAGCTAATTGATGATCAATTATATTGTTAAAAAAGTTAATTATTTTTTATTATATTCATCACTTGATTTTAAATGCTATCTAAACAGTATATTTAGGTCTGCATTTTAATTCTGATTAAGTTCCATTAATAATAATGGTCTCATATTCTTCTGCTGATTGTTAACACTTTCCCTGGGATTCACTAATCCTCTGTGTAAGACTAAATTAGTCTTACACGGAAACTGCAGCCTAAGAGTAAGATGTCAGCATGTCATGCATATTCATGAGGATGCGCTGACTCAACTCTAAGGCTAACACGGAGCATGCACGAGTGCAGGGGGCATGTCGGACTGCCGAGCAGTACAAAAATCCATGCCCCTGCAAGTCCCTCAATCGGCAAATGTCAACTGACATGAGCGAATCCGGTCAAATGTGTACATACCCAGCACTACACTTCCCCACATTCTAAACTCCTGTACAATTAGAAAATGTAAAACTTTTATTTTTTTTTTATTATTCCCGATATAGCTGCCCATATTTGCACGTGTTTGCTCGTGTTTGTCCATTGCTTAGCTACAGTTAACAGTTGAGACATCAAAGAGGATAATAAGAAACTTATATGCAAATTAAACCAAATAGCAATAGCGTAGTGGTAGAGCCTTAGCACAAAGAGGAGGCATTCCCGTTTCGAGTCCCACCACTCCCCTTTCTATTTTCTGTAGGATATCTGTATATAAAAATAATTCCTGACATTTATCTGTTAAATTTTAGTAAAAAGCATTGAAATGGCCTATGTAGTAGTGAACGAAATTTTATATATATATAAGAAAATGAAATGGTTATGTATACTGATGAATGCAAAAGTAACGTATCTTAAGCAATGTGAAGCACGACTAAGCAAACCTTACCAGTATTAAGCACATTTAAGCATAATTGCTCATAGCTTAGCAATGCTTTAACTAGTGCAATAGCTTTGCACGGAGCTGCGCATCGCGCAATCTAGCACAAACAAAACATGTTTGTGCGTAGCTGTGCACCGCGCTAACTAGCGCAACGTCGGGCAACGTAGAGCAACGTCGAGCAACGTTGGGCAAACTTGAGCAAAGTCGGCTAAACACAGCCACACCTCCTAGCCAGTCTGGCCAGTAGTAAAATAAAAAGCAACGACAGGCCTTGAACCCGGGACACTGTGCACCATAATCACAGTACTAAACCACTAAGCCATGATAGCTTTTCATATGCATGCACCTTCAACACACATATACATATCAATGGAAGTTTACCCATTGCTAAGCAGGTGTGCTTTCAGCTGAGATTTTTCAAAACCGGCCAATCACAAATAAGTGCGGGAAATGAGGCATATTTAAGCTTCATAGGCGGGAATACTTGCCATAACTGATTGTAGCTCCCATCTGCAGTCAGCATGGCCAGTGTTGGAGAGGGATCTCAATTTTGAGTGCAACGTTGGGGCATTGAGGAGTCAAAAGTAATGGTTTGGTTCCTCATCCATAATCATGATGAGAGACTCCTGCAGGGCCAGTTCCAGGGCACTGAATACAAAGCAGAAGCCTGGAACCATCTAGCTCATGATCTCACGAGTGGGAAATGTGGGAAATGCCACATGGAAAATGTCAGCTCTGGAAAAAAATCATTGTTCCCTATGAAAGGGAGGCTTGGAAGTTGTAGAAAATGGATCCAATGCACAGGCATTCCTTGGACTGCTGAGCAGGTCAGACTCCACTACTCAGACCTGAAGAGATGCAAGGAGGATCGACTGAACCAGTGGATACAGGAGGCCAGTGGGATGGAAAATGCCCCACTACTGAGTAGGTAGCCATGGAATGAAGTATGTAAGAATTGCTATTGTAGTCTATATTATGGATAGGTATGTCTCAATATCACTTCATTTACTTCACAGCTGCAGGTGTCCATGCTGCGAATCAGCAAGCCTATGCAGATAGGCTGCTAAGGCTGCACCACCAGGCAGGTTAGTAATTATTCCGCATGTATTGTTATATAAAATAAGTGAGAGAGCCTGAAAAAAAGTGTTGTAGCCCAATAATAAAGGTATAATAAGTCTTGAATAACTTCTCTGCATGTACTGTTATATAAAATAAGTGAGAGAGCCTGAAAAAGAGTGTTGTAACCCATTAATAAAGGTATAATAAGTCTTGAATAATTTCTCTGCATGTACTGTTATATAAAATAAGTAAGAGAGCCTCTAGAAAAGTGTGTAATGTAAATAATAAAGGTATAATTTCTGGAGTGTGTCCGTGTCACTTTCTTCGATATGTTGTAGTACTCTTGCATTATAGAAATAGTACTGTTGTATTAAGCGCTGTCAACCCACACTTAGGTAGGCCCATATAAAGTGGATGAAGGGAGTGCCAGTAGCTGTTAAGCATATATACAGTCCTCAACTGTTGGTTCATGGCCGGCATGTACAGGTTAATCTGGCACATGAGTAGCTTGTTATTGTGTTCCCCAGAAATGTCAGTGTGCTGCTAGAAATGTAGGGGGCTGTTAAAATATAACTGATAATGTCACCTGAACACATCCAGATATGTAAATATATAAATATAAATAAAATATATAAATACGTAGCAGTAACATCTGCATCCTGGACAGTTTGTATGTCAGATACAGGTCAGGTATATAAAGAACTAGCAAAACTCATTTTACAATTTAACAGACATTGCCTAGTGTAATAATACATGTAGGTAATATATACCTGCAGTCAATAGGAATGTAGTGTAAACTATAAGTATATATGAGTTGGTAATGGAGGTATCTTTTTACACCCTACTGTATGTGCATAAACAATGCAATTCCACACCTCAATGGGTATGTCTAATCTCAAAACATTTGTTGGGACATATGTCCTATTGGTTTATAAATATCTGCATTTACTTTGATGTATGTGCCCTGTTCAAATGCCACAATCTTGGTGGCCTGTTGCCACCAATCAATCCTGTATGCTGTTGGAATGTCCACTGTTGTTCTATATATGCATGTGTTATGCTTGTTGTTCAACTGTTGGAACTCTGGTGTGTTGGGTTAATGGGAATACTACTGCATGCTGTTACAACTAATTTGGAATGCTGTTGGCTGTTACCAACCCATATTGTCATTAAATCCTCCTAAACATAGAATGTATGGGAAGGCCAGTCCCAGCAGACCCACCTGTCCCACCTCAGCTGGCGATGGCACCTGGCACCAGCAGGTCCGGTGCCCAGCCCGGGACCTCCTCCTCCATTGGCCCTGTGCCACCTTTGGGTGGAAGCACTGCAGGCGATGGGGCCCATCTCCCTGTGCAAGTGTGGCCGGAGGAGGCCACCTATCACCCTCTGAATGGTCCAGGCTGTGGTGTGTAGGGAGATCGAGTATTCAGTCGCTGATCCTCTATGCCAGCTTGAGGCACGAGTGGCTCAACTCACAGGTGAGCCTGCCTCTCCTATGCAGCCCCCAGCATAGCCACCCTCTGGGCTGTGAAGGTGCAGTGCAGTGGTGACTGCCCATGGGTGGGGATCTCAGTTCCACTGTTGCCATCTGTGGGCTCATGGGCTTGCGATTTCCAAACATCCTTCCCCGTCAATGGTGTTCACCCACCACATGTGTCATATTCCACCCCTGTATGTGTCTTGTTTGTCTTGTCTGTTTACCTCCCCAACATACCTCCCCAAATATACCTACTTCCCCTACCCCACATTCCACTCTCACCTGAAAAAAAGGGCAATCTGCTCCCAAAAAAAATGATGCCCCATACATAGCTGCCCATTTTGCACACATGTCTGCTGGACACATAAACTGATATTTAACTGGCAATACAACATACTTTGTTGTCCTCACCCCTCTCTCAGGGTGGAAGGTTTCATATTTCCCTCCAAATTTATTGCATATGCACAGCTGTTGCTGTTAAAGAAATGGGCAGCTATGGACCTTTCCTACACCCATCCTGCACATCCCGAGCTGTTTTCCCTACTGTATTTCCCTCTTTGTGCCCCTTTTTCACCACTTTTTTATCTCCCTATTTTCTTTTGTTTCAAAGAAATGAGCACGGCGGTTAGTGGGAGTAAGCACTTTTAAGCAGTATTTAGCGGGTTTGCGCGAGTGTGCACTTGTGTGCGCTTAGCTAAGTATTGCTAAGCTTTGTGCAAACCTGCGCAAACCTGCTTACAACTGCTTAAAAGTGGCTTAGTCACCCTGCATGTGAGGGCCCTTGTTCTGCTCAGCAGCAAAATAAAACACTTCTGTCAGTCTCGAACCCCGGACCTTGGACACACTAGACTGTGTGAAGTACCACTAAGTCACAGTAGATATACAGCAGGTTGTTGCTGAAGTAGATATATCATGCATCTGAATGAGTGAATGTAAAGGAAAGATAGGAATGCCATAACACAAAACCTGTTCTGTGGAACTTTACCAGCAGTTGTGGAATTACATTACATGACTGTGATAAGAGAAATAGCCATTCTAGCAGTAAATAATGTTACAGCAGCACTTTATAACCCCCACACAGTATCATAGCAGGACAATCCCCACCCAAATGTACAATATACCTGGTGTTCAGGGTTCACCAAGGATGTAGGTAGGCATACTCAGTACTGGAATTGTCCAGTTTTCTTGAGTATCCTGTGCTAAGGTCAACAATAAAAAAGCACAAACTGTGCAGAAGTGAGTACATTAATATTCACAGTATAGCAGTTCACAAGCAGTTCATGTGCCAAATGAATACATCTCAATAACTACTTATGTATGGCAGTTAATTGTATAAGTAGAAACGAAACTACATACTCCCATGTATCTTGTGTTAGCATTTGTAGGGGTGAGTACAATTCTACGCTGACAACTGTGTACTGGAAGTGGCAACATTCAGGTCTGAGTACAACATTAAAATCACTGACTACACCCCTAGTTTCAGATATAAGAAGTATACCAACCTTCTGAGTTAAACAACGGTGTCCACAACAAACAAGCATGGGCCCCACTTTGGAAAGCTGAAAGGGCTACGCCTACTTGACTTAGCAATTTATAGCATTGGGTTGCTATGACAGTGAGTACTGCAATTACTACACAGCAGGCTGCATGCAATTATCAAATACCAATTGGTGCACAGGCTATCACATGCACATGTGCAGATACATATAAAAGCAGGCTGTACTTGCTGTCCACACATGCAATCATTCAACTGCAGCTATTGAAAGAGAGAGAGAGAGAGAGAGAGAGAGACACCCACCCACATCAACATCATCAACAGAAAATAAATAAATAAATAAAATAAATAAATAAAAGACACACGGAACTGAAAACTACACACACATACAAAGGAAAGGTATGTAACAGATATGTATTTACTGGCATGTACTAGATGTTTTTGAAGAGTACTCTACATACTTTGAAACATCCATATGTGGCAGCAGTATGTATCTATGCACAGATGCCCTGCATAACTACTGCCATGGACAAATCAGTGTGCAACTGTGTGCAGTGGGACATAACTGTGACATATGTAGCTCAGAATTAAATGTCAAACATCTGATCCATGTTATCTGTGTTCTGTACAGCAGTGTGTACAATGGCTGTTTGGGGGAGTAGCGCATACAGCTATATAAACATGGATGTGACAGAGTAACACATGCATGGTAGTCATATTAATGTGTAGCTTAGCATTGGCAACTGCTGTACCATGCTAGTATGCTAATCTAGCATTTGCAGCTATATATACACCATCTAATATTACTGTGTGCTCACATGTGACACCTGTTCATGTTGCAGCAAGGCCCAACAGGTCAGCTGTGAGGTCCATGGACTTACAACAGTATGGACCTTGTGTGTGTATGGCACACACATACGAAGAGATATTTCTGTGTCAGATATATTAGCATCTGTACATGTGCATAGAGCAAGGGACATACTGCAACTGTTTGTGAAAGGTGGACATATATGTTGGCGAAGGTTGTTATGTGCATATTTCTATGTAGGTTGTAGTGTGTGGCAAACAAGACAGCATACAGTGCTGGCATATGACATGTGGTGGTTAAACGCTGTGGGTATGATTTGTTAGGTTTGCAGTGTTGCAGCCAGTGAGGCCTGCTAAAGCTACATGGGCTGAGAACACTTTCAATGCATTCCGCACAAGACTGTGCAATATTATTGCATAACTGCCTCACAAACTTCGCATAATTGATATTCCTGCCATGAAAGGTGGACTGTATATGTGCCGATATGTATATCTATATGTACACCAATGGATGTTTATATGTAAGTGTGTGTATATATATATATATATATAGAGAGAGAGAGAGAGAGAGAGAGAGACAGGGTCATATTTACTGTGACAGATGCCTGGTGACAAAACCATGGCCTCAAGCTCAATGTCGAAAATGCATTGACATCCCTTTTGGTAAAAACTCTGTACCCATGAACTACCACATAGGTGGTAATCTACTTAACACCAAAAGTGTGATAAGAGACCATGGAACACAGGTGGACAGTAGTCTCCCCTTTGATAATCACAGTGCCACACTAGTCATGTAATCTGTCTACATGGCACACCTCATCACAAAAGGTGTGTCATCCAAGGAAAAATAGGTCAGTGTTCCCCTCTACTCATCACTCATAAAACCCATTATAGAGTACAATGCCCCTTTTGGTATGTACCTCACAAGACATCTACAGCAACTGGAAAGGCCACAGACATACCTCACAAAGAGTATTACCAGCCTCAAACAGATGCCCTATTCAGACCGTCTCACAAAGCCACAGCTAGACTGTGTTGCATACCGCCTACCCAGAGGTGACCTCTGCCTAACATACAAAGCTATGTCAAACCCAGAGCTGTTAGACATTCTCCACGTAAACAGATCACATTCCCTATGAGCTACATGCTCTAGGGACCTAAACCTTGTCACCTCAATAAACAGAACATGCTGGAGGGATAGATTCCTATCTCAGAGACACCCCATACTCTGGAACAAACTACCTATCAATAGCAAACAAAGCTCTTCATTAGCAGTCGTCATGAATAATCCTGATGATTGGATGGGAGATAGGAAATACACCCCGGGAATCACCTCTGTGGCTCTGCTTGACAGGGGCACATGAAATTAAATTACATGGGTGTCAAAGGCCAGGGTACTGTATGGCTAGGCTTCTATTGGCCCTAGGGCCAATAGCCTATTACCTACCTATGAACCGATACACACCCACATGTACTTGTTGCAATAATTGCTATGTGAGGTTGATTGAGTGTGATGGTGAATGTGTTGGTGAATGTGTCAGAGTTGTGTATATGTGTGATAGCTTAGTGGGAAACTGTTTCTGTCATGGTATTTTGTGTCCTAGCTATTATCCCAGCAAAAGATGTGTATGCTATTGCTATGCAGAAAAAGCAGTATGGCATACAGTCTGACATAGTCCCTTGGTGTTGACTGGGGTGTGCCATTGTAGACTAAAGCAGTACATGTATGCTTATTGATTGGTACTGCTGGTGAATCCAAATCCTGTATGAACTGTAGTACTACCTGAAGCTGTAGGCCTAAACAGCACACTATGGTGTATGTCCACATTGCTTGGAACCACTGTTTTGTGTGTTCTCTGTAGTCCTCACAGATGACATACCTCAGGCATAAGCTTTTGTAAGTACTGACACACAGTACTGTATGGTACACAGGTAAAGCTCATCTGGGTTGCCATACCTTTGTGTCTTGTATGTATGTCTGATGTGTGTGTGGGTATGCCTGTAACATGCCCTTGGTCATATGTGTGTTACAGGATATAAGTGCTTATCTAGCAACATGTATAGTCTAATACAGCAGTATGCCACCTATATTCATGAATGTGCACATATGTTAGGCAGGGGTTTGCCATCAACAACTAGTGTCGTATACTGGTAATACTGTAACTGGACTTTACAATCATTGCAATGGATGACATATTTCTTTATGCATTAGCTTGATATATACCTCCTGTGGCTAGGTGGTGCATTGTGTCACATACAGTGTGCCATGTACTGTGGTATAGTCTTACATACTGTTTCTCTTTGTTGCTGTGCAGAACATAGTTTAATATATAGAGCATGCCAGGCACTGTCAGGCAGTTGTGGGTTGAGCACTGATATGTGGTATTAAAAGTGTGTATCCTCTGACAGCCAATAGGTTGCTATATATGGCAGTTCAGTGATATCTGTACTTTAGAATAAGTGTGCCACATGACTTGCTCACACATATTGTTTCATTGTCTTCCAGGGTCATGGCCCACCATCGCAACCCTACCTATAGTCCAGCTGAGGATGAAGTAATAGCAACCAGTCTGGTTCAGTACTACACTCTGTTTTTCTCAAGAACCAGCCAGGACCAGCATGAGCGGACTGCACTGTGGCAAGATGTTGTCCGTAGGGTAAATGACATAGACAGGCATAACTGGACATATGAGCAGGTATGCCATCACTGCAGTGATTTACTTAGACATGTCCGGCAGTGTGCATCTGATGTCCGTAGACAAACAGCTTGCCACAGGTGGTGGGGTAACCATCCATCCCCCCCTCACCAAAGTGGAGGAGCTGCTCCTGAGCCTGGTGACTCCTGGCCAACAACAACAATAACAGCACACATGTATCATCATGGAGGCTGGAGCCACCCAGCACGTTCACACTGAGTGTGCAGGTAACATGGCATATCTGTAGACTACTGTTACCTCAATTGGTAGATCATGCATATGTGAGATGTGTACTGTGTAGTTAGAAGATGTGGAGCCTGGTGTTGTGCAATACCGATAATTTGGAACATAATCTGTAGGCCTGTGACTGTCAACCATTCTACTACTGTAAGATTGCAAACCCACAGTAGCAATGCCACAGTTGTTGCCACTGACAAACTGTCTTATATCCTTGTAGGTCCCTCTGGTGTGACAGCAACACAGCAGACCCATGCTGGTGAGTGTGTTCTACATTTAATATTGCAAATAAAATGTGCATGTCATAGGTGAGGTGTAGGCCATGTACACATGTAACACACCTACGCATAATGCATGCTGTGCATGTTTGCTGTGAGACTATGCACATCTCAGTAATGTGAGTAGCTGCCTCAAACACATGCAATACACAGAGCATCCCAAACAATTGTGGCTACACCGTAGTGGACATTGGATAGGCAGAGTCGATTCACATGCACACAACATACACAACTTTGTCATTCGCAGTACATGTTAATATGCTACACATGGCGTATTCAGACACCCACTGTAAGGTCACACTCCAGTATCCAAAATGTCATCCACACAGCACACATAATATACTTGAGGGGTAGAGGCTTAACATGGGGTGGTGCGGCACTCTTCAACACACAAAACATTCATGTTAGGCAATGCTCCCTACTGGGCACCTTACAAACCCATGTAACAACTGACTGTGAAATAGTGAATGTAGCCACGGTACTGCAGTTCAGGTACAGCATGATAGTTGACGGTCTGGCACACATTAGTAGCCTTGAGTGACCACACAATGCTGCATGATGATGACTCATGGTACTACACCTCATCCAGTTACAATAACCACAGTACTACACAAAGCATTCATTGCTATACACCTCAATGTTGTGTGTGTGCAAACATATGCACCTATACACAATATGCATAGCAATCACCATTTGCACAAAGTGACACATATATGTCTTGTAATGCTATTGAGTGTATAGGTCACATGACACACATTGGGTATGTGTGATGTTTAATGTTGCAGTTGTATTGTAGCATGCCATGTCATGGCTGGCACTGGCATGTCCACAATATGTTCTACACTCACCATAACCACTGTACAATGGCTATGTTGAGCAATGGTATTCCATCAGGTATACATGCACCACTCATCCTGTGTGTAAACATAGCATGCATGACCTAAACCAGTGTCCACAATTATCTGCTAAAGACACAGATGCTCTAATCAGAAATGGATATCTATGTGACACACAGATACACATTCAGCCATGGTATGTATACCTGTGAGTGATGGTGCACAGGACATTGAAGAGCTTTTAATACTTGCACAGCAATGTTGTGTCCATGTACACATTGCGTTCCAGGGTGAGGCCAATCACTGAACAACAACACACATGCATCAAAGCCATGTATACTGTTATTAGCAAGGACTGTCAACACTGGCACTGCATGCTGTTGAGCAACACACGTCCTACATGCTGACACGTGTGATATGACTGTTTGGCTTGTGATACTGTACCCCACCATCAACCGCTATTGAATATGTTCTGGATTGCTGGTGGTGTGAGTGTGTGTGTGTGTGTGTGTGTGTGTGTGTGTGTGTGTGTCTGCTTTAGTGATGAGTGTATTTGTGTGCATGTGTGCATGTGTTCATGTGTACATGTGTGCATGTGTTCCGACATCATGTACAGGTCATAAAGTGTGTTTCCTGTCTTCCTCTCACAGGTGCTGAGGTTGAGCTGGTTCACTGCAGCAGGGAACTTGATGTCACTGACACAAATAGTGATAATAAGGATAGGTGTGTTGAGGCACAGGCATGTTTGCCAGGGTCTGTCATTGGGCCACCAATCGACAGTGCACGTGTCCACCCCATCCATGCACACAGTCATACTGCCAATACATCCATCACCAATGCCCTTAGCTGTGGGACAGTGTACAGTCGGCACTGGCCAGAACAGTGTGGTATCTATGGCACATGCATCCCTACACAGCAGCCATACCCAGATGTCTGGAACAGTATCACATAGACAGATGTCCAGGGGTTCTCGTCAGAGCACTGCTGGTCATCATGTCCCTGGCAGATGTGCCACAGGTCTTACAACCTTATGCATGTTCCAGGCTGTCATGGAGACACAGGCATGTATGGAACGGTACACCAGACAGGGACTAAGGGCACAGAGAGCACATAACACTGCTTTAAATGACAGTATCTGTGACCTAGCAGGTGCCATCCGTAATTACACTGAGGTCACTGATAGATGTTGGGGTGAGACATTAGATGTCCTCCGCAATGTCATGTCCATGTGTCAGGACAGTGCGGGATGGTTGAGACGTCGACGTGGACGTATGCCAGCAACATCAGCAACTGGCAGTCACCGCGGATGTCCCTCAAGTCACAGCCGCTCCCGTAGTGCCAGTACCAGCCCCAGCAATGTTGGGGGTGGCCTGTCCATAGACCATCCTAGAAGACCACGTGCACATGGCTCTGGCCAGTCCCAGCAGAGACCTGGGTCCAGTGTACATCTGTCTACCTCTAAGGATAGTACCCAGTCTGACTTAGTACCTGATATTGTCAGTAGCACCCCTGCCAGGCACAGGTACTGTATCCATGGCCAGAGATGGTAATCTGTAAAGCCTGGCAGGTACAGTCTGTGGCTGTCCCACAAATCCCCGTGTATGGCAGCCACATGGTGGAACTGTGTGCATGCAGACACACACACACACACACACACACACACACACACACATAAACCAGACACCTAGAGCTAATACATACCCGCACACATTACATCAACATTGGCCCATAGCAGTACTCTTGGCACTCACACACACACACACACACACACACACACACACACACACACACACACACACACACACACACACACACACATAAATGTCAATTGTATGGCTCAATGTAGGCCTCTGGCAAACCAACAACACACCCTGTGCATATGATGAAACCTATGCCACCTCCTGTTATCTGTAACATTGATGCAGGAACAGGCTAACATGGTGCTGATGGACAGGGTGACTTTATAGCAGTATAGCAATGTTAGCATGTTGTCAGCAGTAAAGTGTAATGATATCCTTGAAGGTGTAGCTGAGCAGGCATGATGCATTAAAGCTATGATTGTCAATGTAGTATTGTTTACACCAGTGTTAATTCCAATAGTGTATTGTCCACCAATGTGCCACTTGGCTGATGTGTGTAGTATTGGCAGCATGTGTTAGAGAGTGGACAGTATGTGTGGGATGTGTGCAGCACAGATTTGCAGGTGTATATTTGTGAACATGGTGGAAGTGCACTGTCTGCATGTACATGCATAGTGGACACATGGCCAGGGTCACATGCCCTGTATTACACAGTGTTAACACTCCATAGTTTCTATTGGTGGCCAGTATGCATTGTACTGCACACATTTTGGAACTTGGGTACACATGTGTGTATGACATGGTTTGACACTGTGCTGTGGGTGATACTGTTACTATCTGTCATTGGTTTGCATTCTGGTAGTATACATAACCTCAACAGCCTGACCACAAACAATTGTTAGATGATGTCTTGACAACTGACACACAGATGTAGGACACACAGTAACATTTGGATCCTTCAGGTACTATACTATGCCAGTAACCAGTGGTATTCACCTGCACCCATTCCTAGGACCACTCCTGTTTGGCATATAGCTCTTTTTGATACAAGCAAACACAGTAGGGATATGTCCGTCCACGTCTGGAAATGCATAATGTGGCCTATAATGCATTCTCCAGATGAGACACACATCTTCCACAAGGGTATCATACAGACAGATACCTGTTGTCAAACCCATGCTGTAAAGTTATAAGCCAACTAAAGCATAGTCATACACTTTTAGAAAACATAGTATCCCCACAGTACCACATAGGTAGTAGCCCCCAACATGTTGAACAGGTACAGATGTGTACATACAGCCAAGTGTTATGCAATCTCTCCTTTGGTAATCACATTTCCAAAGGTATTTTGAAATCCCTCGGTGGATCACATAAGCAATAAGGGCTCTGCATGCATATCCACAAAGGTTGTTGTACACCTATAATGAATAGCCATTATTGACAGACTTTGCTGCATTTTAACAGGTCTGAAATATACCTCAGGCATAAACCCTCACTCACACTATTCAACAGAAACCGTAATGAGTGTGTGTGACACGGATGACCTAGGCCAGGGATCACTGCAGTGGCTGGGCTTGTCACAAGCATACAGATGTGACCTAAGGTCTGGAAAGCGGCAGCACACTCTGGCAAAAATAACAGATGTGTTCATGGAGAAAGCAGGGTTCCCACCTATGAAATAATTGAGGTCAGATGTACGTATATGTATTTGCCACACAGCTACCTGACATGTGCAATGCACATACTGTTGTCATAGTGATTTGTCATTCTGTAGTAAAAGCAAAACCCACAACACATTGACCAACAGTGTCATACAAATAGAGCACACACACACACACACACACACACACACACACCAAATGTAGGATTCAAACCCCTAGCTAACTACTTTATGATACTAGAGCAGTACTCATTAACACAACGTGCTATACACATCACTGGAAGACTTCTTTTCCACAGGTATATTTGTAGGATGGTGACATCATCAGACTTGACAAAGATAAGTATACCACTTTTAAGGCATTTTAGTAGTCTCCAAAAAGGTTGCTCCTCTTGAAGGAGATCACACACACTTGTCAAGTGCAGGATTCAACCCCCTACCTAATTACGTTATGATATTAGAGAAGTATGTATTAACACGATGCACTATACACATTACTGGGAGTTTTTTTTTCCACAGGTATATTTGTAGCATGGTGACATCATCAGCCTTGACAAAGATAAGTATACCACTTTTAAGGTGTTTTAGTAGTCTCCAAAAAGGTTGCTCTCCTCCAAGAAGATCGTGCACACACAGATGTCAAGTGCAGGATTCAAACCCCTACTTAACTACTTTATGATAATGGAAGAGTACACATTAACACGACACGCTATACACATTACTAGGTGTTCTTTTTTCCACAGGTATATTTGTAGGATGGTGACATCATCAGACTAGACAAAGTAGGTTACATTAGGTGACATTAGGTGGGCTACATAGAAGGTATTTCTAAACACTTTGGCCATGTGATCATCGAAGGAGAGTTTACTATCTACCTGGGTCCCCAGGGTCATAATTACTTTCTCCGTACATACTGGATTACCACCTATGTGGTACTTTGTGTGCACTTTGTTTTATCCAAAGGGGATGACTATGCATTCTTTGGCAGTCTGCTTGAGGACATTGTTTTGACACCAGGTATCTGTCTCTGTAAGACCCTTCTGGAGGATGTCTGTGTCAGCCATAGAGTCGATTATAGACCACAGTTAGCAGTCATCTGCAAACTTGTTCAGCCATACTCCTCCCATGCTTGCCTGTACCTCTGAGCAGTATCTACTGAACAGGTGGGGTCCCAGGACCAAGACCTGTGGGATGCCATTTGTGACTGGCTTAGAGTCAGACATGGCACACACAACTCTGAACATGTGTGTTTGATTTGTGAGCCAGTTGGCCACCCATCCTGTGACATAGCTGTTAATGTTCAAGCTGGTAAGCTTGTCCATGATGACAGAGTGGGGAATGGTGTCCAAAGTCCTTATTGAGGTCCAGGTGGGCTGTGTGGACAACTGTCACCTCCATCTATGTCCTTGGTAATTGTTTCAAATACATCAACTAGGTTTAGGAGGCAGGATCTGCATTTAACAAAGCCAAGTTGGGTAGAGTCCAGTGTCTGGAGGTCCCCAATGTCTCTTTTTATGGGTTCCATGATAATTTGCTCCATAGCTTTGCAGACCAGGCTGAGTAGACCTATAGGACAATGCTTTTCAGTTTCTGTTGTGGCACTCCCTTTATGGAGCTGGATGACTGTTGGTGTATGCCATTCTTTGGGTACATAGCCTGTGGTAAGGTTGAGTCTGGACAGTGAATGTAGGTGAGGGTGTAGTTCCTTTTGGGGCTGGTGTAGGATGCAGCCTGGGACACCATCCAGTTCCATTGATGCTGTTTTCTTAGCTTTGGAGAGGGCTGTCTTTACCTGCATGTCTTTGAAGTCTGGGGCTCTGCATTCTTCTGGGATGGACACAGGCCCTTTTGGGGGTGATGGGGGGGAGTTTGCACTGAACTTGTCCCCCAGAATGTGGGCAACGTAAGTTGGTTCAGTGTATTTCTTGCCATTTTTCAGTAGCTGGCAGCATATTTGGAAGTTGCACCTAAATGTTTGGTATAGCTAATGAAGGATTTGTGGTTGTTATTCTTACATTCCTTGGCAATTTGTCTTTAGAAACTGGCCTTGGATTATTTTATGAGCGATCATTGTGTCTTCCTAATAATGATCAGTGATGCCTTTCCTTTTGTAAAGTTTACTCTATCATGTGCTCGTTTCCTCCTTCTGTTGTATAGCTTATTTATGGGCAACGACCACCAGATTGGTTTCTTATTTTTGGAGGAGTGCATCTTGGTTTTATTTGGGATGTCTCGATCCATGCATGCCTGTAGATGCTCATAGAATGCACTTGTAAATGATTCGGCAGATTGTATGGCATTACCCTATAGCAAGGGGGCTTTGGAACTTTCCACTTTGGTCTTGGGAAGTATGCAGCTTGCTTTTGAAAATGTCTTCACAGTGGTTTCCTTGACTGGGGGGGGGGGGCGGGATGTCGATGTCCAGTGTGATTACTTTATGATCTGATATTACCAGCGAGGGGTTTGTCTCTGTTGTGGAACACTGGTACCCCATGTTGGTGATGATTAGGTCCAGTATGTTGTCACCTCTAGTGGGCATGGTGACCAGCTGTTCCAGAGCGTTTGAGTTTTTAAACTCTAGGAAACATTGGGCAAAGGACATTGTACATGAGTAATTCTCCCACTCAGTGTTTGGGTAGTTGTAATCTCCTCATATAATGGTGTTTGATAGGACCTTTATATTTTCCACTGTTCTCCGGAATACTGAGTGAAGTTCCTGAGACAAGGTAGGTGATCTGTAGCAGGCTACAATCTAATGAGCAGCTTTGCCCAATGTTAGTTGCACTTGCATGGTCTCCAAGGCCTCATGCTGTGCCACTAACCTAAAAGTGTGGGTATCCATAAGGTAAATGGATACACCCCTTCCTTTTGTATTTCACTCGTGGTTTTGGGGCTGAAGATCAGAGGGATTGTGAGTGTTTTACGTGAAGCATGTCCAACAGCTCTGTGTTTGACATAGCTTTGTATGTTAGGTAGAGATCACCTCTGAGTAGGCGATATATGAGAGAGTACAGCTGGAGCATTTTGAGATGGTCTGTGTATGGCATGTATTTCAGGCCACTAATGTTCTTTGTGAGGTATTACTGCAGGCTTTCCAGTTGTTGTAGATGTCTTGTGAGGTACATAGCAAAAAGGGTGTTATACTCTATCATGGATCTAGTGAATGATGAGTAGAGAGGAACAATGTCCTCTTCTATTCTGCATGAGACACCTTTTGTGATGAGGTGTGCCACATAGAAGGATTTCTTGACTACTGTGGGGATGTTATTATCACAGGTGTGTCCACTGTCCACCTGTGACCCAAGGTCTCTTATCACACTTTCAGTGTTAAGTACACTACCACCTATGTTGTAGTTCATGGCTACAGAGTTTTTACCAAAGGGGATGACAATGCACTTTTTGGCATTGAGCTTGAGCCCATGGCTTTGACAACAGCCATCTGTCTCACTGAGGCCCTTTTGTAGGATGTGCACATCTTTAGTATTTACAATTATGACTCCTAGTTTGCAGTCATCTGGAAACTTCATTAGCCACAGACCTTCCATGTTAAAGTTTACTTCAGGGAAGTAGATACCAAACAGGACAGGACCCAGGACTGGACCCTGTGGTACTGCACTCGTCACTGGTCCAAAGTCATACTTGGAGTCTGCTACTTTCACAGTGTGAGTTCTGTCAGTAAGCCAGTTGGCAACCCATCTTGTGACATAGCAATTTATACTTAGTTTAGTGGGTTTATCTATAATTCCAGAGTGTGGGATGGTGTTGAAAGCCGTGGCAAGATCTAAATAGGCTGTGCGAACCACCTTACCCTTGTCTACGGTTCTGGTGACTGCTTCATTGTCATCTATCAGGTTTAGGAGACATGATCTGCATTTTACAAACCCAACATGGTTGTGGTCCAGAGTTTGGAGATTACCAATGTCTTTTTTTATAAGTTGTATGATGATACATTCCATGGCCTTGAAGAGCAGGCTCATCAGGCTAATGGGGTGCTAGTTCCTGGGGTCCGTGGTGTCTCCACCCTTGTGTAGTGGGATAACCATCACTGTGCACCATTCAGCAGGCACAAAGCCTGAGGTGATGCTATGACTGAACATGGTACGTCGGTGTGGTGCCTGTTCGTTCTCTGGTTTGTGTAGAACACAGCCTGGGAAGTTATCTGGTCCCATGGATGCTGTGATACTGGCTTTGGAGAGTGTTTTTTACCTGTGCAGCCATGATGACAGCAACTTTGCAGTCTTCCATTATAGAGATGTGCTCTTTCATGGGTGGGGGGGGGATAAAGTAAACACTGATCCTATCTGCCAGGATGTTGGGAATATCAGTTGGGTCTGTATATTTAGTGCCATTGAGCTGTAACTCAGAGCAGATCTGAGTGTTTCCATGACATGGACCTGTCTGTTGGGCAGAGATCTCCTGAGTAGACAGTATGCAACAGAGTACAGATTGAGTTAAATTCAGTTTTGTTGCATGGGGCAACTGTTTGAGGCCAGTAATCCTCTTGTTGAGGTACTTCAGTGGTCTTTCCAGCTGCTGAAGGTGCCTAGTCAGATTCATCACAAGTGTGCTGTGGTACTCTCTGACGGGTCTGATGACTGATGAGTAGAGGGAACCTTCTTTGACCTACATGCAAAGACCTTATCAGTTTGTGAAAACATGATTTTCTGACCACTTTGTGAATGTGTTTCTGGAAGTAGAGATGACTATCCACATTTGTCCATAGATCCCTTACTATCACCTCCATATTTAGGGTGTTGGCACCTATGTGGTATTTGTATGACTGTAGCTCAAGGCCATAATTTTGATACCACATCTGTCTGACTGAGACCCTTTTTAAGGATGTCTCTGTTGTCCCAAACATCGACTATGACAACTGTTTGGCAGTCATCCACAAACTTTGCTAAACATAGCCCTAGTGTGTCTGACTGTATTTTTGAAAAGTATACACCAGACAGGAGGGGTCCAAGGACTGAGCCATGGGGACAGCAGTTGTTACCAGCTTGTACAGGAGACCACAATTCTTACCTTGTGTGATCTATCTGTGCCCCAGTTGGCAATCCATCAGATGACAGACATATTTATGCACAGGTTGTTGATTTTGTGGATACGACATATGACTGGGATGTTGGCAAAGGGCTTTTCAAGGTCTATGTGGGACGTGTGTAGCTCATTTCATTGATGTATGCCCTGGGTGCCTCCCTTGAAAACAGTCTAGCAGGTTTGGGAACCATGATCTGCCCATGACCAAACCGAAATTGGTAGTTCTGGGTGTTTGTAGGCTCCCAATAGCTCTGTTTATGAGTTCCATCATGATGGACTCCATGGCCTTGCAGATCAGGCTTAATAGGCTTATAAGACAATAGTTCCCATGGTCTGTTCTGCACCAACACTTGTGGAGTGTGCCAAACATTGCTGTAACACATTCAGCAGTTTCATATCCTGTACAGAGGGTGAGGCTCAACAGACTGTTCAGATGCAGGGTCTGTTTGTTCTGGAGTTCACTTATGACACAGCTAGGGAAACAATGTAATCCCATAGACGCCGTGTTTTCAGGTTTGGAAGGAGCTGTTTACCCATTCTATATATCTGTGCTTTCACAATCTCCAGGTATGATGATAGGGCCTTTTGTCAGTGAGAGGGGGGTATGTATGTATGAACCTGTCTGACAGGATGTTGGCAATGTCAGTCATTTACAGTTTGCACTGACTCAAGACATATATGAGTGTACATTGCTATTTATGACATAGCGGAAGGAAGTGTCATGGTTCTCTATGGACTCCTTCACAGATTCTTTTGCCAGAGCATGGATTGGATAATATTTGGTGTGCACATTGTTTATTGATGATACTGATTGCAGGTTTATTGATCTTCTTTGCTTTTTCACTTTCTGTGAACAACTTAAGTACTTGTGGTACATAGTTTGATTATGACAGGGTTCCAATACATTATATGTGTCTGTTTTCATATAACTGTGTGCACAAGGCAGGATTGGTGAATAGTGACAGGTTCCTGGAGTAAAACATGCAACTGCCAGATATGTGTGGCCCACTGCTGTACTCAGGCATGGCCTGTGTGAGCATGCCCAGTATGACCTTTCAGTATGTTGTTGCCTGACATTTGCTTTGTTTATTTAAGTGTGTGAGCATGCCCAGTATGACCTTTCAGTGTGTTGCTGAATGAAATCCACTACATTTGTTGAAGTGTGTGAGCATGCCCGGTAAAGAAATTTATACTATATGTGTGTGGGAAATCAAGATGTATTTTTACTGCAGGGCTCACCTTTGTGTCATAAATCAACAGGGATCATGCTGTGCCTGCAGGGCTTCCATGAGACACTTTGCATAGACTTATCAACATTTCTACATACAGGGGGACAGCTATTCTTTGTACATTTCTACCTGGGGGCACACCTAATTGTTACTGTGGATGTACATAGGGGTTCACCTGACACTTATACACATTTGCTAGGCCTGCACTGCTAAGTAAGGTACACTATTTCAGTCTGTACTGTTGCCTACCATACTGGCTTGAGGCATACTACTGTACTACAGATCTTAGCATCCAATGTCACGTATATTAGATTGCGACTTCATAGCCTACCCAACCCACATCACACCGCCTGGCCTGCTGTTCTCTGTCTGCATAGGCCTGTGGGGGAGGTTACCCATATGCCTCTTTAGGGGCATGATACAGCATTTCTTTGTGTTTGCATTAGTGTACAATTGTCCTGCTGTGCTGATGCCAGCGAAATGCTGTCATGGCTTAGTGGTTCTGTGCTGAGACTATAGTGCACAGTATCCTAGGTTCGAGCCCTGTCACTGCTTTTTATTTTCATGCTGGGCAGACCAGACTGCTTAAGGAACAGTAAAGCAAATATGAGCATGTTTACCTGACTTTGCTCAACTATGCCCGACTTTGCCAGACCTTGCCAAACATTGCTCGATGTTGCACTAGTTAGCGCGGGCAATTTTGTTTACATATACTAAATAGTGGTAAAAGCTGCTTAGCACTGCTTTATATTGCTTAAAACATGGCAATCATGCCTCAGGTGGTGCTGCAGGGCTGCCTATGTTGGATACAAACAGTACACTCCCTATACATGTTTGAAAACAGGTAGTGTCAAGTTAGGCATCCCTTTTATTTTATGTGCGAGTCAGAGAGAGGTATCATTTCCAGGGTTCCTACTGAGCCAGCGTATGTGCTATGCGTTGCCTCTTTGCCAAGGCCAAGGCATACTGGGCACGCCTCCTTCTGCCTACTGGGGCAGGTTCAGGTTGTTCCTCCTCCGAGTCACGCTCTGCCTGTGATGGCCTTGGCAATGGTGGGGGGCTGTTTGGCCCTGCCCCATGCTGTTCCTGCTGCAGCTGTTTTCACAGGATCATATTGTGTAGCATGGCACATACAATGACAATTTGGGTACATGTAGTTGGTGAGTACTGCAAGGCTCCACCAGATGTGTCCAGGCACCGGAACCGTGACTTGAGCATCCCAAACACACGCTCGATTACATTTCGTGTTTGTGCGTGTGCCTCATTATGGAGTTCTTGTTCAGGTGTGTGTGCATTTCTGATGGGTGTCATTAGCCATGGCTCCAGTGCATGTCCAGCATCCCCCACTAGGTGACCGTCAGGGATGTCCCTATTGGCAAATGTCTGGTACAGCTGCATCAGATGCCAGATATGGGAATGTGATAGCTTCCAGGGCAGCCAGCACACACATTCAGTATTATGCCCTGGGCATTGCACATGACCTGGCAGTTGATGGAGGGGAAGCCCTTGCGGTTGATGTAGGCCCTACCCCGCTCACCGGCTGGTGCTTTGATGTGTATGTGCATGCAGTTAATTGCACCCACTACCTCAGGGTATTCTGCTATTTGCTGGAAGAGACGCATATTGCTGGCCAATTCCTCACTGGAATTGGGGAAATATATATGATCACCGACATGTGCTGACATGGCATTCAGGAACTGGTGCAGTACCCTGGATGCTGATGCCTGTGAAATCCCTATCATATCACCAGTTAGTCTCTGGAAGGTACCTGTTGCTAGTATTCTTAGGCCAACACATACCTTGGTTTCCACTGGGATAGGTTCCCCTCTGTTGGTTCTGTGTGTGAGGTGTGGCCTGCATAGGTTCATAGGTTCATAGGTAGGTGCTAGGCTATTGGCCCTAGGGCCTATATAAGCCTAGCCAAAGGTAACCTGGCTTTCGCCACCCAAGAAAATTATTTTCCTGTGCCACTGTCGAGCAGAGCCACATAAGTGATCCCCGGGGTGAATTTCTTATCTCCCATCCAATCATCAAGATTTTTCTTGAAGAGTGCTAATGAGGAGCTTTGTTTGATATAGATAGATAGTTTGTTCCAGAGTATGGGAAGTCTCTGGGACAGGAATCTACCCCTCCAGCATGTTCTGTTTATTCTGGTGATGAGGTTTAGGTCCCTAGAACGTGTAGCTCATAGGGATTGGGATTTCTTTAAGTGGAGCATGTCTAAAAGTTCTGGGTGTGTTAGGCAGAGATCGCCTCTGAGTAGGCAATATGCAACAGAGTAAAGCTGCAGTTTTTTGAGATGGTCTGCATAGGGCATCTCTTTGAGGCTGGTAATCCTCTTTGTGAGGTATTTCTGTGGCCTTTCCAGTTGTTGTAGATGTCTTGTGAGGTACATACCAAAAGGGGCATTGTACTCTATAATGGGTCTAATGAGTGACGAGTAGAGGGGAACAATGACCTCTTTTTTCTTGGATGAGAAACCTTTTATGATGAGGTGTGCCACATAGAAGGCTTTCCTGACTACTGTGGTGATGTGATTATCAAAGGAGAGACTACTGTCCACCTGTGTCCCAAGGTCTCTTATCACACTTTCAGTGTTAAGTAGACTATCACCTATGTGGTAGTTCATGGGTACAATGCACTTTTTGGCAATGAGCTTGAGGCCATGGCTTTGACACCAGGCATCTGTCTCAGCAAGGCCCTTTTGTAGGATGTCCACATATTTTGGAGTTTTGATTATGGCTCCTAGTTTGCAGTCATCTGCGAACTTCATTAGCCAAAGACCTTCTGTGTTGGCCTGTACTTCAGAGAAGTAGATACCAAATAGGTATTAGGACTGAACCCTGTGGTACTCCACTTGTCACTGGTCTGAAGCTGGATTTGGAGTCTGCTACTTTCACAGTGTGGGTTCTGTCATTGAGCCAGTTGGCAACCCATCTTGTGACATAGGGATTTATACCTAGTTTAGTGAGTTTATCTATAATTCCAGAGTGGAGGATGGTGTCAAAAGCCTTGGCGAGATCTAGATAGGCTGTGTGAACCACCTTATCCTCATCTATGGCTTTGATGACTGTGTCAAAAAGTCTAGCAGGTTTAGGAGACATGATCTGCCTTTTACAAACCCGAACTGGGTGGGGTCCTGAGTTTGGAGATTACCAATGTCATTGTTTATAAGTTCCATGATGATACGCTCCATAGCCTTGCAAACAAGGCCCATTAGGCTAATGGGGCGGTAGTTTCTGAGGTCTGTGGTGGCTCCCCCTTTGTGGAGTGGGATAACTGTCACTGTGTGCCATTCAGTGGACACATAGCCTGAGGTGAGGCTATGATTGAACATGGTACTTAGGTGGGGTGCCAATTCGTTCTGTAGTTCATGTAGAACACAGCCTGGGATGTCGTCAGGTCCCATGGATGCTGTGTTCTTGGCTTTGGAGAGTGTGTTTTTTACCTGTGCAGCCGTGATTACAGGAACTTTGCATTCTTCTGGTATAGAGATGAGCCCTTTAGGGGATGACAGAGGGGTAAAGTTAGCACTGAACCTATCTGCCAGGATGTTGGCAATATACGTTGGTTGTGTATATTTAGTGCCATTGTGCTGTAACTCAGAGCAGATCTGAGTGTTGCCATTGAGATTCTTGACATAGCTATAGAATGCTTTGTGGTTGTCTTTAGAGTCAGTGGCGATTTTGTTTTCATATCTAGCTTTGGAGGATTTTATGAGGGATCTCAGCTTCTTACTGAAGCTGACCAGGGAGTTTCTCCAATCATGGGATTTTACTCTTATTTGCAACCGTTTCTTTCTTCTGTTGTAGAGTTTGTTTATGGCAGGGGACCACCAGATTGGCTTCCTTTTTTTGGAGGCTAGCATCTTGGTTCTGTTAGGGATTGCACGATCCATGCACTCATGTAAGTGCTTATAAAGTGCATTTGTGTAGGATTCAGCAGTCATACCTCTATTGTCCATCAGCATGGGTGTCGTGAAATTTGCCACTTCTGTCTTAAGAAGTGTGAAGTTGGCTTTGGAGAAATTTTTTACTGTGGTTTCCCTAATGGGGGAGGGATGTGGATGTCTAGGGTGATTAGCTTATGGTCGGATCTGACCAACGAGGAATTGACCTCTGGTGTGGAGCACCAGTTGCCCATGTTGGTAATAACCTGGGGGTGTGGATAAGTTGATCCATGGCATTGGAATTTATGAATGCCAGAAAACGTTGCGCACAAGAGTTGGTACATGAGTAGTTTTCCCAGTTGATGGTAGGGTAGTTGAAATCGCCCATTATTAGGGTGTTAGGTTGTACCCTAATATTTTCCAGTGTATTAAGAAATGAGGAGTGGGAATCCTGGGACATGGTGGGGGATCTGTAGCAAGCTACAATTTGAATTGCGGTCTTGCCCAGAGTTAGTTGCACTTGGATAATCTCGGATGCATTATGCTGAGCAACTACCCTGGAGCTGTGGATATCCTTAATGAATATGGACACGCCTCTGCCTTTAGTGTTTCGGTCCAGGTTAGGTGGCCGAAAGGTGTAGTATGAATTATAGCCTGGTAATGCAGGGGTAATCTCTGGAGCCTTGAACCAGGTCTCTGTCATTGCACAGATGTCGATGTTCTCCATTTTAAGGAGCGCCTCGAGAGAGTGCATTTTGAGGTTTAGACTTCTAGCATTGAGTAGCAATACCCTCAGATTCTTCTTGCCTATACCTGTTAGGGTGGTGAATTTGTCATTTGAACCTTGCCTAAAAAAGGCACTATAGGGGTGGCTAGAGCCTTAGCCAGTATCCGGAATCCCAGGGGCGACAGGTGCAGGCCATCTCTGGCAAAGCATCGTGGCTTGTCGATCATGTCATCCCAGGCAGACAGATACTGGATCCCCTTAGAATGACACCAGAAGCTTAGCCAATCGTTGAAGTCAATCATTTTGTCCTTGTACTGTGGTATAATTCTGGGTGATGGCAGGATGCTACTCAGGGCTAGGGTCATACCTGCCTGGGCTACAAGATCGGACAGCTCCTCCATGTCCCTTTTCATGTAGTCCAAGGAGGTACATCTCAGGTCATTCACACCAACCTGGACAATGACAGAGTCATATTTGTACTTGTTGTGGAGTGACCTGAGTGCATGCATTATGTGGCGGATCCTGGCACCTGACAGGCAACTGACAGTAACTTTCTCCTTGTTTGGCCTGGTGAGTGGAACATCAGTGTGCCTGACTATAGAGTCACCTATGACTAGAGTGTTGGGTATGTTGTTATGCCTTATGGGCTGTGGTTCAGTGGCACACTGAGTTTGTGGGCTATGTGTCATTTGGGTTGTGTTGGGGGGGGTGGAGGTTGCTTGTGTTTCTGCTTTGGAGGTCCCTGTTGCTTGGGCAGGTTTTTACTGAGAGACTCCACGAATGTAGGTGTGTGTTTTGTGTTTCTATGTGTGTGTTTTGGTGGTGTAGGTTTTGAAGGACTATGTGCTGAGTGTGGTATGGTGCAAGTGTTTACCTTCTCCTCTTGACTGTCTAGTCCAGTCTTGAGTGAAGAGAGCTTTGCTTCCAGTTTGGCTATATAAGTGCATCTCTCACAGGTTGTAGTGTTGGGTGGTAGGAGGAGAGGGTTGTCTGTGTACATGAGGCAATTACTGCATTGCCCCAAGATGCCCAGATACATCAGGTAGACAGGAGAAAACACCAGGGACTGACCCTTAGACATGCCTGGATAGGTGCTTATTTGTTAGTTACTAGAAACTGTTTTCCTCCAGACAGTGAGGAAAGTTGAGTGCTGTAGTAATTTATAGCTTATTTAGTGCTTACAATAAGTTCTGAACAAGTGCTGAAAAAAAAAACTGGCTAGTTCTAAGAAACAAAATTAAGCTAGAAGACTTCCCTCCAACACAGAAAGGCTTGGGGGCCTAGAAGCCTACAAAAAGCCCTGGACACAGCAAATCTATATCCAGGCTAGACTACCCACTGGAAAGGCAGGAAACAAGCTTAGAAAAAGTTTTTTTGTTTTTTTTTTAGTGGAAAGAGAGAAAGGAGTAGCAGAAACTAAGCAGATTGGTGTTCTCAAATGTTCTGCCTGTACTGGGAAGAATGAGATAATGACACTAGACTGGGAGGAGGGTCCCAGATCAAATTTACACTAGGAGAGGGCAACTGCAAAGCCATCAACTATAAAACCACTATACCAACAGGGAGGGAGGATGGGAAACAAACTGCAGAAATGTTTCTCACAGCTGAAAAGCAGCAGTGGGCCTTTAAATGAAAGTTTTAAACAGCTAAAGGAGCCTCTAGAAAAAAGAGATTAACGGCAAAAAGTTATCAGAAACAAACAACCCAACAGATGCTTAACAAAAGTGGACAATTTCCAGTTAATACCTCACACACAGTGAAACTAGCTAGAAAAATGCACAGTACACAAAGCACTATAAATAACAAAGAAATAAAGAACAAAATAAGCAAAAAACAGGATACTTAATGTTATATATTATAGTTCCGAGTTTGCTCAGTGTCCTTCCTTCGGTAGCTCAGTGTGAAATGGCAGAAACACTCACAACTTATCTTTTTAGGTAACAGAAAGTTGAAACCTGAGACAGCTTTTAAGAAAGAAATCTCAAAAGAACCAATGAGGTGCTTAGTCTAAGCTGTAGTCCAGGTTACCTCAGTCAGCCAATGACCTCAAACAATTCTCTCTCACTGAAATGCCTGATGGCTTTGGCTAAACCAAGATGTCCCTGAATATGTGCTCAGACACACAGCCTCCACAAACACTAGGCCCAAATACAAGCCTGAATATGGAAATGCTACAAATATCCCCACTACTTAGAAACAAACTGCAGAAATGTTTCTCACAGCTGAATAGCAGCAGTGAGCCTTTAAATGAAAGTTTTAAACAGCTAAAGGAGCCTCTAGAAAAAAGAGTTTAACTGCAACAAGTTACCAGAAGCAAATAACCCAACAGATGCTTAACAAAAGTGGACAATTTCCAGTTAATACCTCACACACAGTGAAACTAGCTAGAAAAATACACAGTACACAAAGTGCTATAAATAACATAGAAATAAAGAACAAAATAAGCAAAAAGCAGGATACTTAATGTTATATATTATAGTTCCGAGTTTGCTCAGTGCCCTTCCTTCGATTAGCTCAGTGTGAAATGGCAGAAACACTCACAACTTAACTTCTTAGGTAACAGAAAGTTGAAACCTGAGACAGCTTTTAAGAAAGAAATCTCAAAAGAACCAGTGAGGTGCTTAGTCTAAGCTGTAGTCCAGGTGACCTCAGTGAGCCAATGACCTCAAACAATTCTCTCTTACTGAAATGCCTGATGACTTTGGCTAAACCAAGATGTCCCTGAATATGTGCTCAGACACACAGCCTCCACAAACACTAGGCCCAAATACAAGCCTGAATATGGAAATGCTACAAATATCCCCACTACTTAGAAACAAACTGCAGAAATGTTTCTCACAGCTGAAAAGCAGCAGTGAGCTTTTAAATGAAAGTTTTAAACAGCTAAAGGAGCATCTAGAAAAAAGAGTTTAACTGCAACAAGTTATTAGAAACAAACAACCCAACTGATGTGTAATAAAAGTGGACAATTTCCAGTTAATACCTCACACACAGTGAAACTAGCTAAAACAATACACAGTACACAAAGTGCTATAAATAACAATGAAATAAAGAACAAAATAAGCAAAAAACAGGATACTTAATGTTATATATTATAGTTCCGAGTTTGCTTAGTGTCCTTCCTTCAATTAGCTCAGTGTACAGCTCAACAATTTGCTGCAGGAGGTCTCTGTCCATTCTATAGCACTCCACTATCTCCAGCTCATGTAGCCCCCGGTTGGTTACCCTGGGTCTGTACACTCTTTTCCATCTCCTCACTGTGGGTTGCTCAGCAGCATTCGCAATGGCACCACCCTCAGCATCTTGCACTTGTTGGCTTATAATAGCAATGGCAGCCCCTAACATTTTTTTGTCTGAGTTAAGCTTTTTAAGTTTTCACTCTCTTTGTATACTGCAGTGTTGCAGTGTTTTTGAGAAAAACATTGGGGAATGTTGTTTGCAGAGTTTTAAGTGCTGGGCTGGGCTAGTGTACTGCCTGTGTAATTGGCTGATTCTGATTTATGTCACCTGGCAGATCTGCTAGTTCTCCTTGGTTAACTTCCTACTACTTCTTTTCCTTCCTTTTCCCTTTCTGTTTCCACAAGGGACAGCACCGCGCAAACAAGTGCAAACATGCGCACACGAGTGTACACGCGCGCACACAGGCTTACACAGGCTTAGGCGGGTGCACATCCACCACACAGGCTTAGACAGGCTTACACAGGCTTAGACAGGTGCACATGCATGCACACAGACTTACGTTTACAGGCTCGCACACGCGTGCACATGGTGTAAGCACGTTTGCAAGACATTTCGATGATATCCACGGCGTACACCTTTGGTTTCTGGGTTTCAGCTAGGACAACTGTAGATACGCCTCTTCTAATCCTGAGTAACTCACAGCAAACACAAGCCACGCTGCTCCAATAAGCTTACAGTCTTTCATACATACCCCCTCATGATGTCACCTATCTTCTACTCTACTACTCCCCTATTCCTACACTTACACTCTAGGGACATAGCTCACATGCCAGGGAAAACTGGGATTCACTATCCTTATCCTCATTTGCATAGGATTGCCTACTAATGCTTGGTTACATCTCTCAAACTGAGCTTCCCCCCTTAGCAACCACTACTCAGTAGCCATGTTGTCTTCAGCCTGCCATTCACCTGCATGGCAGAATAATATTTTTAATAAGAATGCCTATTTTTGCCTATTTTTTATTTATTTTCTGGTTTTTAAAGCGCTGCACGTTTGCACGGCACTGCACTATGCTTAAACATAGGAGATCGGTGAAAAAAATGTTGATTTTTATTAATTTTCAAATGATAAAAATGCCAATGGCCTTATATTTGGCCATTGACATGCTTCCTCAACTGGATGCATCCTTTATTTGGAGCTGTCATAGCTCTGTTTTGCTATTTGCAGAATGGTACTCTGTTACCAACGGAGTACATTTCTGCAAATAACTCTACTCTTCCATGGACAGGTTAGTGTTTCCTGGATCACAAATTTACCTCATTTGCATAGCTTTCAGCAGCAAATGAGGTAATTTGCATGACATAACACTGTCCGTGCAAGAGTAGTTTTAGGAGCTCTCATGCACGCCCCTGCCGGCTGTTGCTGGATCGCTCAGTAGACATATTGGATGTCTGCCATCTTGCACTACTATTAGACTCCATGCAAGCCTTCGTGAATCCGGCCCTTTGTTTTTAAAATTGTATTCCCTGAGGAGCTTTTCTCCACAGGTCTCGGCAGAAAAGAGCCTAAAGCAGATTGTTAATACTTTGTTTCTAAAATTTTAAATTGTTTTCCCTGAGGAGCTTTTTTTCCCCGGATCTCTGCTGAAAATGAGCCAAAAGCTCAGACAGACTAACCCGGTTAACAAATGTAAAATAAATAAATAATAAATAAATAAATAAATAATTGTAGTGGAATGAAAGCGTTTAACTATTTATTAAAGTCTCATTTTTATGTGGTATCTAACATCCAGTGTTTTCATCATAGGAATTTTATTTGTGTCATAACAATAATACGTTGCACTGCATGAATAGGAGTACACACATGCATACATACATAACTTGATTTGTTAGATACATGGTATTCTGATGAAGTCTAGTTTTTGATGAAAGCACTAAATTAAAGTGTTTTTTTTTCCTGTACTACGTGCTGGTGTGTCATTTCCGGACTATCCTTGTTATGCTTTGGTTACATACATAATGAGTACTATACCTGTCCACAGGGAGCAATACATGTAGAAACTCATGGACATCAGAATGATGGCTGCATGTCTAATGTGGTAATGTGTGTCATGCACCAGATGCAACATAATGCAAAATGTCACATGACATATGCAGTGTACAGTTGGCTGTGTATCACATAAGCATGGCATCAATATGCTATGTATGTGCAACTATGTCTATGCAGTCCAACTGATTATATGGCAATGAAGGCCCACTGTAATGGAGATGAGCATCACAAATGATCTCTTAGGTATTTCATTGAATGAGTTCAGCATTGCCTGCAACATTTCCTGAAAGAAATTCCCCATCAGACCCCCTCATCTGTGTCTAAAAAGCACCAGTCATCACCTCCCAGATCTAGTCCCAAAAATCATCTGATGATGGTGGTGGCGGGTGTCATCTCCTCTAGGGTGCAGCAGGAAGATGGCACGTGCAGGTCCAGGTCATTCCTCATTATCATCAACGCCTCCATTATGGTTATCATGTCATCTGAGGACTCTGGCAGCTGTCTGGCATGTGTTCGCCTCTGGCATCTGATAGGTGAGCATCCATGGGTCGCATGCTCTGTCAAGGTGACAAGAAAGAAAGCACACAATATGCCAAACACTGTAAGAAACTTTCCACCAGGTATTCTCAGTGGAATAGCTATACAGAGAACCCACTTTGACACAATGTATAGGCAGAAAAAATTCAGTATGACACATTACAATAAGATATGCCCATAGTCAAGTGTACCACCATATCTGATGCAAGTCATGAATCCAAACAATAACAATGAAAGCTAAGTCAGTCAAGCTGCATATTCATGTGCAAAACAGAGCTGCCATGAAACACAGACTGATATACAGATAAAAAAATGTAACAGACATGAACTACTATGCCTTCAACATGATCTCTGCATATGAGAATAAAGGTACATCATCATACATTATACATGTCATGAAAACCACATTCTCAGAATATATGGCTTAAATGGATTATGTATAAGGAGTATAATAACAACAGGTGTGGCTAGCAGGAGGATATTGATACAACACATTCACTGTGTCTTATTATCTAAAGTTATGGATGATTTCATTAGAGGCCTATAGTATGTCATAGCTACTATATCTATGACATAATGTCAACAGGTTACTCTAGGCCATGAGATGGCATGTATAATATAGCTTATATATGGAAGTCCTGCCATTGCCCAAATAATTGTTTACCATCCATCATTATGCAAGACAAACTTGCACAGCCAGCATATGTATCATAACATATGGAGACAAACATACCATAACACTTTGGTATACAACACTAACAAATGTGCACATTGCTAAACAAGTACTATACTGTTTGACCACTGTGAAGCTGACAACATAACATAACTACTGTTGTAGGGAGTACTGTCTTGTACTTGGGCCTTTCACATTTATGTCAGTGTGTTAGTATGTGAATCACATATAATGACTCACATGAGCAGCCAATAATTAACATATTTGTATAACGAAGATATAGTGAAATGATAATTTAGTGGAAATATAAAAACTATATGCAAATGAGATGAGCATTTCAACATGGTCATTGGCTGACAACATCAAATCTTTGAAACACAATCCAACACCCTGGGAATAATGACCAAATAAAATGAGAGCAGTCCTCGGTGAAAAAAAAACAAAAAAAAAAAAACACAAAAGCTCAAATGCACTGAGGAAACATTCCAGGCAAATTACCACAGAGCTGGAAAAGACACACAGACTTTATAGCAACTGCAAATGTGAACATAATCAACCAGATTTATTAACGGCTTCAGGCCTAACTCTTTTGTCCCATGGGTTGCAACCAAATCAACAGTCTTGTAGACAGAAGCACTACCCATGTTGAAATGAAGTACATGCTAGAAATAGTCTGTCAACAACAGTCAAAACACTAAGACAGCCGACACCCAGTCAGTACATGAATAGGCAGGCAATGCACAACAGAGCAATCACTGAATGCCACACCTACACATACAAGTGCACCAAGAACTATTAACATACATGTGCCATTTAATAACTGATAACACAATGACAGTTAAGAATAACTGATTGCCATCTAGGTTGTGATGTACCATTCACAACATTACCTACAGCAAACATGCTCCTAACTCAATTGTAAATATTAATTTATGGAATATATACTGGTGATCACAGGAACTGTATGACTATAACTGTTACCTTACAGATGCCTACTGGGTATGTTTGCATTAATAGCAGTATGCATGGCAATACAAACCAAGGCAGTCCTCTAATGATGTTCAGGTGTATTCTAGGTAAAAACGTGCTGCTCGTCCAGCCTATGCATCCATTTGATTCACAAAGCTCTATTCTTTGCTCGTTCTTCATCACCTGCAAAAAATAAAAAATAAAATCTATGAATTGCAAAGACATATAAAATAACACTGAACAGCTAATGTTTTTAACCTTTTATATTGAATAACATTACAGAATTGGGATACTCATTTCTTGTTGTAACACACACACATAATACTTTACACAGTAGAAGACTAACAAACACATATTGGAGGACCTGTGATTCAATTCTGCAACTTTTAGCTGTGTGTACACGATAACCCTGACACCAGTCTGCTTAGGTTATCCAGCTTGGCTATGAGTGCGTGGAGTAACTACAGTTAAACAAATCAGTGATAATGTCTGTGCAGGGATGCAGTGATAAAATGGATCAGTGACTTCCACATTACAAGATGGTAAAACTACAGGCAAGTTTTCCCTAAGTGTTGTGCATTTGTAAACCAAAACATGCAAGCGTGACTGCACGTCAGCACAGTGATTACAACAAATAACCACAACCGTAACATTTCATAGCTCAGGCTGTGGAATATTTTCATATAACATAACTAATATTAACAGACAACTATATAAAACTTCCTGTTAATCACATTCATCAAAATGTAGTTTAGGTAGGAGGGCAGGAAATATCTACATAGATTTTATTGTTATATAAAAAAATTATACATCAGAAATGTCCCTGATATTTGGGGATGTCCCTGATTTAGAATTAAACTGTATATCTATCCATCTCACTTCCTGCAACTAGCTGTAGGACAAGGGAGATGAATTGGACTTAATAAAGAATTGCGGGTCTATATCACCTAATCAAAATGGCTAAACGTTGAACTCTGTTTCATCGACCACTAAATATTGAACTACCATTTACATGAACAGCCAATTCACCAATTTTTTTCCTAGGGAAAAAAATCGATACACCAACCAGAAATGACACACCACTTCAAACATTGCAAAGTGGGGAGCTTCACCCCCACACCCCCCAATGTGGGGGTCTGTGCCCCCCCACACCCCCTAACAAAATATACCAACTCCGAGATCGCACTACAGTGGGGAAAAGGAAAATTTCATAATGCTGGCCAAGCAATTTTTTTTCCCTAGGAAAAAAAAAAATCAGTGAATTGGCCATTCTCATAAATGGTAGTTTGATATTTACTGGTCAATGAAACAGTGCTCAATATTTAGCCATTTTGTTTAGGTAATACAGACCCAAGAATTAGAGAGGTATACAGGTACATGCACTTTGCTATTGTTATTGTATTCCATGTTCCTGAATACTCTCTGTCACACAGTAATAGTAGCAAAACAGAAAATGTGTCTCTGTTCAATAATTATTTTTGAATTATTCCCTGATTGTTTGAGAACTATCTTCCAAGTGTACAGAATTATCCCACTATGGTCAAAGCTTTCCACATAAAACTGTAATACAATAGCTTGCTGTTAGCAGAAATAATATGAATAACAGAGATATTCTTAGAAATCTGACAAATAAACACTATGGCCATAAGCATATACAAAATAGATGTAAACTTCAATAACAGGTATCTATGCAAGCATTTTCAAAATATTTTCAAAGACAAAAGATTAGGATGTAATAAAAGATATCCCCTATATGGATTTGAGCCCACAGGTTGCCATGACATACGTATATTGGGCTCTTGCTTAACAGGTTGAGGTAATACACAGAATAATACCACTTTTCTTCACAAAGTACTGTCGGATTGGATATGTGTATCAGTATTCCTGTAGATGACAGAGGAGAATGCAACAATCCGACATCTAAATGCTAAAGGCCTTCATGGTCGAAGCATCTGCCAGATAGCATCAAGTTTTACAACAACCAACATATGGTAAACATTCAGACTTGCAGAGATGTTACCTTAATATGTTCAACAAACAGGTATTTAACAATGATGTTCAATTTGAAAAGCAGAGATGACCAAGAGATATCTATATGTCTCGGTATTTACACATACAGAAGTATACAGTGCAATAGTCTCAGACTATTATGGATAACAGAAAAATGTGTAGTCATCAGTAGCCTAGCTGCTATAGGCATCAATGACACACGGCCATACTGGATGCTTAAAATCATGTAGTGTATAATATAAGTTGGAAAACAGTCTAATGTTAAATAGTATGTACATGATAAACAATATTAAAGAAATAGCCACCATGGGAATCAAACCCATAATTACAGGGACAACAGTCACCTACAGGTACCCTTAGGATTATGACACATACTGCAGGCATCCATTGGCTGTCTCTGCAAATTGGCAGCCTTCCATTCCCTCTGATGCAGGTCATCCTAAGAGTGTTGAATCTGCACTACAGTCTGGAGGATTCCAGTGTAACATTGATGATCTCTTGCAATCTGGTTCCAGATGTTGATCATTGTGAATTTCCTTGGTCTCGTACTGTGCTCCACTCCAGCGTAGATGGTCAGCATCTGGAAGGTCCTCTCCTCAGTTCAATTCAGTAACCAGACACATTGAAACCTCCTTGTTGTAGCCATGTTGATGATAATATGAAGATATAAAACTTCCAAAAAGTGCCCAGTGAGGTTCCACTCAGTTTGCAGGTAACAATGGTCTGATCTGTAAATGTTTCAAAATCACAATTTAAAAGTGGTGCTTATGGGATAGTATCAGATCATTGTAGGGTAATGGGCTTGTGCTACATATGGTCCCGTTTAATGATACATTTGGGTTTTTGGGTGGAACACCTTCACATTACGCCGAACTATTGGTTAATATGCAGAATTTCAAGACCTTATGTGGATGTGTGAAAATGGTATTTCAAAACCTTATTCTTTTTCTATTCACCTAGCCATACTTACAGAGCACTGTTCAGTCCTGCCAGCAGTTGAATAAAATCATTTAAGGCTCTCAAGATATTTCTGTCTAATCATATGCTAAAACTCAACATTATCTCTACTTGTACAGATTAACTGGTTATCTGTCCTTAACCAGTCAGAATGCAGCATTTTACTAGAAGCACTCTTAAGTCTTCTTTTGTCAGTCTAAGACCATTTCTTTCTTTTGACTAATCAAAGAGTGTACAACTCTGCTATGCCATGATTCAACTCATGTATGTGTTGCCTTTTTAAATATACAACAGATTGCAGGCTACATATAAATCTGTTCTCTTCCAAGAGGAATAAAACTCTTTAACACACTCAGTAGTGAATGGGGTGCTCAGGTAATACAGCCATAAGTATAATCTTTAATCAAAATTAAGTCAACCTTAGCATGAATCCATAACATTTTATTGTGAAATGTATATAATAACTCTATGTACTAAATCACCACCTATGAGACATCTCTAAACTAATAGAAAAAATGGTATATTTTTATTTATTTATGGTATGCTATTATTTTGTGATGGTATATATTAAGCTTACCACCGTATGCTATTATTTTGATGCTGTTAACATTACTAAAGTATTTATTACCATATGCTCTTGCAGTTATTGTTTACTGTTTTACATGTTTTTAATACTAAAAATAAAAAACAGCATGATTGCAGCAAACACTTAACAAATTGAATAAAATGAAAAAACAAGCCAGTCCAGATGTCTAAAGGACAAACTACACTTTTATTAAAATCCAGAACATAAGTAAGCATGTTTGTATCTGCCTGGCACTTCATCACATTCAGTGCAAATATCCATAATACAGCTATTGCGTTTATCTCCCAGATGAACATAATTTTTAAATCACAGCAAATGGTGCTTTGTCTGGAGTAACGCTTCTGAACTCTGAACTCCATCAATCTAACAAACTTCTCTGACAGTGACCAAAGTAATTAATGGTAAACTGGATATTATTAAAGTGTAGCTTCCTTTAGACATCTAGACTGCGATGTTTTTTTTTTTTCATGTTTTAATAGTGTTATCCAAAAAAATGCTCTGAGTGAAGTCATTCTTGCAAACCCGAGCAAGGCATTAGATGCTGTAGCTCACCACTTCTCTGTTATTAGAATAGCTAGACTCCAGTTTTGCCAAATATTTTGTAGTTACATCTGCAACCTTTCAAGATTGGTCAAAGAAAAAGTGTCTCTGTCCAAATCATTCAAACTGCATGAAAGTAGGCAACATGAATCCATACAAGGACCTCTTTTTTCCATCCTTCTTAACTATGGTTTCACATGAAATACATGGAAGAACACCCTTTAATACACTGATGACATGACAGTAACCAGATCAGGCCTTTCACCTAGAAGTAGTAGCTATAAATTTCAGTTCTGACACATTTTTCTGTCCACTTGGCTTATCCCATAAGTAGCTTCCCACTAATGTTGATATCACCAAGTTGATTAAATTGATTCTATATGGCAAAATCACCAGATTAAATATTGTGTCACCTCAAATGTCTTTCTAGTCTTTGCTCTTACCACATCTCCCCTCGAATCAGACCAATCATTTATGTACCTGGGTGTATTCACTGATTCCTCATCACTATCACTCCTGGAATCAGACCAATCATTTATGTACCTGGGTGTATTCACTGGTTCCTCATCACTATCACTCCTGGAATCAGACCAATCATTTATGTACCTGGGTGTATTCACTGATTTCACATCACTATCACTATTGTCAATAAAGTCCTTGTTCAACTGAAAGTATGCATCAACATCTCTCATCTCACCTCTGTTAAAGCACATACATAAATTGTCAAAACATAGTACTATGTAAACTGGAATATGATCCGCCCTTCCTGGACTTAGCCTATAATTCCCACAGAATACAGTGAATAGAAAATAAGATCTTGAGGTTTATGCTAGTGGTACCTCCTTTAATACATCACTGTAGACTTATTGAAGATGCAGACTGGCTTGCAGGGAATGATAGGGCCACCTGTCTCCTTAGCTCATTGATATCTAAACAAGCATATTACTCCCCCTTAAAGGGAACAGCCCCAATACAAGGGATTGTATATCAACTGAGAAACTAACTCCTTACTACGTTTGTACCTTTTAAAACAATGATTGGCAAAAAGGATATTTTCAAGATTAGGACCAGCAACCTGAAACCACTTGTCCACAAACATTAAAAATCAAGATTCAAGCATAACCATTAAAAAGTCCCTTAAAGGACACAGATGTTCTGAGTCAAACTTGTAAATGCTTTCAAGACAATGGATAATATTGTAAAACTGATTTTTTTTTAATGTTTTTACCAGTCATATACCTGTACATATGTAAATACAATTGTACATTATTGAAATAACTAAGGACACACTGTTTCAGTGACTGTCTATACCTGTTTACATAAGTATTATGTCTTCATGTACCACATTGTTGTCTGATATATTTTTGTGCATCATACTGTCTAATGTATGTTCAGTACCACTAGAGTTACCTGGGTCATGACTGAAAAGAGTTAATGGACCAGTTAACCCACCCAGTTATCAAATTAAATAAATAAGTAAATACCCATGTCTGCTATCAGAAATAAAGTCACCTGCATGCTTAAAGTCTTCTACAGCAATACACAGTTTGTGATATCTGAAGCACAGATTGTCTGTAAGGAAGATAATACTCAACATACCTCTCAGCCTGTTAGAGCAAGAAATGTGGACAAAGCCATAAATAAAAGTGGGACAAAGGCCCCAAAATATACATACATTTTAAATATTGCTATTACAAACTAAGAAAGTTGATCGAATAGCAGGTTTTGCATTAGAATTACATTTTTGAAGGGTATGATGTCTGAAACTCAAATGTCTGTCATTATTTTCTAACTTCAGTCTTGAATGATTTTCCAATAGTTTGCCATAAAACCACAATTTTATGAAAAACAGAACAGAAATATGAGGCAAATATATGAACATTCTGCAAAAATCTGTACAATTGAGAGGTATGATACTCAAGTTCACCAACCACTCACTATCAAAGGGGAGGTAGCAGAAATATTCAAAGAACCAAGTTCCTGGGCGTTCACATCTCTAATGACCTCTCCTGGGCTGCTAATACCAACCATATAGTCAAGAAGGCTGAACAGAGGCTTCACCTCCTGAGAAAGCTCAAAAAGGCCAGGCTCCCACTGTCTGCTCTTAGCACTGTTTACAGGGGAGCTATCAAGAGCATCCTCACTAGCAACTTCACAGCATGGGTTGGCAATTGCACAGTTGCTGAAAAGAAGAAACTACAGAGGGTGTTGAGGGTGGCAGAGAAAATCTTGGGCACAAGCCTCCCTTTCATTCAGGAGCTTTTCTTTACAACAGCAAGAAAGAGAACATATAAAATACTTGCTCATTTGACCCAAACGTCCCACAGCTGGATCTTATAACTTGCATCTGGAAGGAGGTACTACAGCTTCTGCTGTAGGATTACCAGATTCAGGAACAGTTTGTATCCTACAGCTATGAGACTTATTAATATGGACACCAACCATAATACCTGATACACTGAAGCCTCTTTTTTTTCATTTAATCCTGCTGCTCTGAGCAATTACTGCCAGCATTATTATTATGCAATATGATCACTATACTGAGTCATGTCTAAGGTTAACAAGTGCAATATGGTAACTAAACAGCTGGTGTTTACTAGTCTTTATTTATTCTCCATCTTAACAGTGTAGGGGTTTGGTGGTGGGTATTTATTTATTATTTATCATTGGATAATGGGTATTGAATGTGTTTATCTGATGTGAACTACCTCTTGCATGTTATACATGTTATTTTCTTTCTTATGATATTCTTTGATACTGCTCTATCTACATTATTTGCACTGCATTTCTCTCATAAGCTGACATTTGTAATTGTGTTTAGGCTGCACTTGTGTGGTCCTAAATGACAATAAAGTTTCTTTGAATCCTTGAAGTCCACTTCTGCCAAATGGCCTCCACATATATCCATTGGAGCCAGCACTGGTGTTTGATTTCCAACCACACTAAAGAAAATATTCTGATGTTTACTATATTTTTCCTGTAGTTAGTGCCGCAGCCATAGGTACATTCAGGGAATGTGTCTTCCTAATACATCAGGTTTCAAAAAAAAAAAATTTAAACCACTCCCCTCTCTTTTTACATCTTTTTTTCTTCCTACACCTCTTTGCTCTAATACTTCATTATGTCCCTACATATTCCAGCTCTTTAATTGCACCAAATTATTTCTCTATAAATACTTTTAATCACTCTAGCATTTCAGGATGAAAAATATTGTCCTATCGAGCACTGAAAAAAAAAAACAAGGACTTCTATCCCAGAATTCATAGTCTTCTCTACCCTGTCCTTCCTGTCATTTTTCAGGTGACATACTGAATCTTTTGATTTCAGCAACTGGGACTGTAGTACTATCTGACCCCTTACTTATGTTCATTCCTTAGTAATTTATAATCAGTCCCACTGTCTTGGTTGATTGCATCTCTGTTCTTTAACAAATCTCTTGCTCATGTCATGATATATGTTACACAAACTACTGACTCGATTGTTTTTCTGTCACATGATGCATCAGTTCCATGCTGTCTTCTCTTGATTTCCTCTTTTCCTTGCTCGTTTCCTCTTCATCGTCTCCTCCTGACTACAGATGCAGTTTTCTTATGCACCCAGTCTGTCCACCTAATTGATCTCGGCTTTCATTTGAATCCTGTTTCCATGTATAATCATTTACAATAGTCTGATTTGTTGCATTCTGTTTATTTGTGATGTTACTTGCCAATGATTTTTTTGTGTCTGCTGTTAACCATAGAAGACAAGGAGGGTGAGGACTGATTATATGGTAGTCAAGAATCACTGGATAAGAATAAACAAGAAAAGACAAGTGCAAATGTGATAGAAGGTGTAGAGGATGTGATAGAAGAGGTAGAGGATGTGCATGAAATCACAGTGAATGAAGAAAATGAAATTTTGGACTTAGCATTATTGAGCCTCGAGCTCTACTTAGCAGACACAAAACCGGAAGTTACACTTCTAGTAGAGGGGAGGGAAGTTAAATTCCTGTGTGACTCAGGGGCTTCACAGACCCTGATACATCCTTCCAAACTACCAGAGAATTCAGAATCACTTGACTACATATTAGTGAAAGCAGCTAATGGACAGCTGTATCGGGAGCCACTCTCCCATGACATAGCGATAACTGACCCAGTTTCAGGGATGACCCAGAGAAGCAAAATTGTTGTTTCTCCAAAATGCCCAGTGAATATCTTGGGCAGAGACCTAATGCAGATATTTGGCATAGCCGTAGTTCCAACTATGCAGGGTATGGAAGCACAGCGACAAATGGATCCATTTGTAGTGCGACCGGAGGGTGAAACATCTTCTTGGTACAGCCAGGACTTAGTTACGACTGGTCCAGGGGCAGTAACCGAAGAACTGATGAACATAGCCATCAGTAAATCCCCCTCCCTTGACACAGCATTTGTTGCATTGCACTCTATATTACTGTAACAGACCAGGACCTGATAAAGAATATGAGCAAAAACTGTTTAGAAACCATGCTAACAGATTAGTATTACGAAATTTGTACTGGCACACAGAAGGAAACAGTGTAGTAAGCTGTTCATTGCCCCAGGAATTCCTAGCACTTTACAAAATCTAATCGATTACCACATGTGAGTTTAACTAAAGATAGAAATTTGAAGTGGGCAGACCTAGGAGAAAAAGTCGCTAGGTGGGAAAAGCAGACAGAGTTAGAACTTTCCGAACAGGGAGTACAAAAGCAGAAACTAAATTGGATAATGCAGACACACCCAGCTGTACACTCACAGGCAAGTGAGGATAGCTGAGTAGCACTCTTACTAGAGGAAGAGGAAAAAGCCTTACGAGACATTCCAGAGACTCTCTGGTCAACAGGGAAATCAGATGTAGGACTTATTCGTACAGCAGGACCAGTTACTATCACGCCAAAATCAGCATTTAGACCTCAAAAGAGACAGTATCCCTTGAGAAATGCTGCAGAAATAGGAATCAAACCTATAATAGCAGCCTTACTTAAGCATTTCCTTTCTTGTAGCTTAACAAATTTAGTTAATAAATGGGGTCTTCACCATCATCTGTTATAAAAGCTAAAATGGGCTAGATGTGGTGACAAGAATGGGGTTATTGATTTCTACATTTGACTTTAAATTGCTGAGCAGGAATGGAGATTAATATGTGATTATCTTAATGAAGTTTCTATTAGTAGTATTGAATGTTGAGAGTATTGTCTGGTAATACTTACGAAGATGATACTGGAGACTTAGATGATAGCTAGCTTCCACAAACAATGTGATCCATATAGCTAATTTAACAAATCAAATGACTTGGCAGCATTTACTTTTGTTTCAGCTTTCAGTGTTTGCTTGTTTCCATCAATAACTTAAAAAACTCAGTTTGATGATAGTACTTATTAACTATTTGATAAAATGATAAGTCTATTTTTACTGAAGGAAATGCTTTGCTGCCTGAATGCATATCACTATTAAGAGACACATTTAACCTAACCTCATTTGCAGGACAAAGAAACCTTGAAGAAGCACATGTACTTTTCTAACTGAATCATGTACACTATTAACAGAAATTGTTATAGAATAACCCTAAAAGAAATACTACAGCTGAACGTTATAAGCAATGACTGATCTATGAGCTCTGATTGCTATCACACTGAGAAAGAATCAGATCCTTTTTTCAGAATAGCACACTATTCTTTTCAAAGTCTGCATCTACCCAGCATCTCTAAGAGTACATGGTGTGAAATACATGAAGCCAGCTGAGAAGAATCATAATGTACAGGTCCTTAAATTGCTGTCTAGAAAAAAGAATGATATGGAATCGATTGAGCAGGGCTGTCTCACTGTTCTGCCCCTGTCTTAAGCCAGAAATATCTCTAAAAGGTATGGCCTCCACAGGCATCTTACACAATATATAACAATTAATTTCCTGGTAACCTTGTTAAGAAACTGGTGTTAAACATCATATCAATTGCGTTTAAATGTTTAATGTTCAAAGGATGTGGCCCTAATGATAAGCTTCTCTAATCTTTGTTTAAAGTAACAAACTCTGCACTGAAATTGAGATTATTAAATGATTTCAACATGCCAGACAAAATCCTGTAATGAACTGCTTTTCTTTTCTTTGGATTAAAGGCATTTTTTTGATTGTTTGTTTCCAAAGGAAGACACAATGTAAAAATATTTTTAGGCATGTCTTTAAACTGGTCACATACTAGGTGGTCATGGGTTAACTGATCTCAACTGAACACTTACCTTATGTGTTCATAAGTGAACTGTGCTACCTATTTATTTTCCTATAGAAAGATATAAATATATATATATATATATATATATCTATATATATATATATATATATATATATATATATATATATATATATATATATACATATATATATGGCTTCCCTTGAGTTGATTGAATGTTGGTTTGGATGCTGAGTGACAGGGATGGTGCTTAATATTGAACAGATAGTCTGATGTTCAAAATGTAGAGGGACTGCATCGTTGTGAAAAGTGAATGGGACTGAATGGGCTGAGAGTGCTTGTGTGAGTGCGTGTGGTAGTCAGAGATGCGTGGGTATGTTAGTGTGTGTGAATGTAGTGATGTTAGTGTGTGTTTTTGTCTGTTTGTGTGTCTGAGTGTGTCTTGTGTAGTGGGAGTGGAACGGGAAGGTGTTTCTAAAGTTAAGGTGTAGTGTTAGGGACAGTGAAGGGACAGCAGTAGGGTTAGGGTTAGCACTCATTACTAAGGTCCCCCTGTACCACTTTAGTAATGGATGCTAACCATAATCCTATTGCTGCCTCCTCCTCCAACCTCACCCCTACACCTTAACTTAAGAAAGAAATTCCCATAACACTTCCTGTTATTCAGAAAAATTTGACACTATTGTTATGTTGGTTTTCATGTGAAGATAGGGAGAGGAAATTCCTGTCTCGATCTTTTGTTTGTCCAATGTTTAGGGTGTTTGGTCTTCTATATGTTTGAACTTCTTAATTTTAACCATAATATTAAGAACATTCAATCATATGGAGGAGAACCATGTAAATATATATATATATATATATATATATATATATATATATATATATATATATATATGTATATATATGGATCACCTTTATATCCCCAAAATCGCGTTTCACCGACACACTAATCACCGACACCAAAAGACCGACAACAAAAAATACCGACAACACAAAACACCGAAAACCATTACACCAACACACTACACGTAAACAACACAGTACACTACATAACATATCCACTATCCCTAACCCAAACCCTAACCCTAAGGTCCGACACTACCGCACACTTACCCTACCTGCACCCTAACCCTAACTCACTTACCCACCCCTAACCCCAAGGTCCGACACTACCGCACACTCACCCTACCTGCACCCTAACCCTAACTCACTTACCCACCCCTAACCCCAAGGTCCGACACTACCGCACACTCACCCTACCTGCACCCTAACCCTAACTCACTTAACCCACCCCTAAACCCACAGTCCCTCACTATCGCACACACACCCTACCGGCACCCTAACCCTAACTCACTTAACCCACCCCTAAACCCACAGTCCCTCACTATCGCACACTTACCTGTCCGCTCCCTAACACTAAATCCCTCACTCTATCGCACACTTACCGAGTCCGTCGGGTTCTCACCTTGTCGGTCATCTGCGTTGTCGGTCTTTTCGTCCCGTCAGTTCCGTGTCGGTAAAGCGTTGTCGGGCATCTGAAGGTGACCCATATATATATATATATATATATATATATATATATATATATATATATATACACACACACACACACACACACATAGTCTGGGTGTATGTACTCACACATATAGACAGAAGTACAGAAATAAATGCTCCATATCACAGGATGCAGGAGGCTTTCACCCTACAAAAAGCACTGTTTTATAATATTTTCCAGTAGTAACCAGAATTATTTGGCTTGAGTTTCTATAGTCGTTTCTGCTTTTTATGTATCAAAGCAAGTAACAAGAATGACAACATATTTATGCTATGGTGAATACCATGTGTAAATCATAAAAATATTAATACTACCCAGTGATTAGATAAGTGGCAGTTCACTGTAAAAATTATATATATATATATATATATATATATATATATATATATATATATATCTACGGGAACACTACTAAATCTCTAACTTTTGAAATATCGAATTTCAAAAGCTCGAGACCATGTAGCCAAAACCCCACATTACCGAAAGACCAGAAGCGCAAAATTCAAAATCCCGATGTTAAGGGATTTTGAGTTAGCACTTCTGGTGTTGTGGTTCAGGTAAGTATGTGTGTGTAAGTGTGTTTGTGAGGGGCTTTAGTGTGTGCAAGTGTGCGTTGTGACTGTGGTGTGTGTGTGTGTGTGTGTGTGTGTGTGTGTGTGTGTGTGTGTGTGTGTGTGTGTGTGTGTGTGTGCGTGTGTGTGCGTGTGTGTGTGTGTGTGTGTGTGTGTGTGTGTGTGGGGCTGCAATGTGTGGTGTGAGTTTGCCTTGTGTGTATGTTTGTGTGATCTCAGAGTTAGAATATTAAAGTAAGGGGGTGTGGGGGGCACAGCTTATCTTTAGTGTGGGGTGGTTTGTTTGGTTATGGGGGGAGGCTGTGTGTATGTTTGTGTGTGTGCTGTATGTATGTAGTACTTTCGGGATTTTGAATTTCGTGGTTTTAACATTTCGGTAATGTGGGGTTTCGGGCTTATAGTCTCGGTATTTTGGGCTTCAGGATTGTGTAATTTCAGGATTGAGTAGTGAATCCATATATATGTATATAGATATATATGTATGCATGGATTCCCTTCAGAATGTCGAATTTCCAAAACTTCAAATTTCAGATCGAAGTTTTGAAATCTCGAGATTTCCCTTTTCCTCTCTGTATTGTGATCTTGGAGTTGGTATATTTAAGTAGCGGGGCTGCAGGGGGGCTTGCCCCCCTGCAAAAACAACGAGAACCTTGGTTTTGTATTTTGTTTAGATTCAGTTCAGAGTTTTGAGATTTCAAAACTTCGATCATATGGTCTCGATCATATGAAATTTGACGTTTTGGAAATTCGATATTCTGAAATGAATATATATATATATATATATATATATATATATATATATATATATATATATATATATATATATATATATATATATATATATATATATATATATATATATATATATATATATATATATATATATATATATATATATATATATATATACATATATACATATCTACATACATACATTTTTTATTGACATTTCTCTTGAAATATTTAATGTCATTTTCATAGAGTAAAAAAATACATGGATGACACAAAGGATTTTTCTGTCCCTTTCAGCTTCTTTCACTTTCTTCCCCTCCTCACTTTCTCTGTCTCTCAAACTGGGAAAACTCTGCCTATATAAATGAGTTTCATGAATAGAGTGTATGTGTATAAAGAAGAGAAAGATTATTTTTCCTAGTACCTGATGATTTTTTCAGTATTTATTATGTTGTCAGCTATGAGCAGTTGAGATATTTTCTGTCCCATTAAAAGTTTAGTTATACCAAAAATATGCTGGTATTCTCACAAGATGCAAAACATTAAGTAACACAATTTTTAAAGAAGGACCATAAGGTGCCAAATTGCTAACATAGGCACATGACATATTGATGATTCTCAGAACAGTGACTGAAGAAATGAGTTTCACAGCTGCTCTTATCTAGCACAGACCATAAAGAAGCTAGTAATTTTCTAAGTACTAAAACAAAGGCAAACATTACTACTACAACTATTTATGCCAACAGCAGTTGTTTAAATGTTAAAAATATTGAGAAAGTAAAACCTGGTAGATTGAAATATTTTTTCTGCTTGCATCCTTAAAATTGTGTGTTTACATTCTATAATACCTAAGAACACCTTTGATGCATATCATCAGGGACATTTTATGCAGTGAGATTATATGACAAAAAGTTAAGTGACATGTTATTGTGTATAAACCACTTACATCAGATTATTATTTTTTTCACATTGTAAGAATAAGAAACATAAAATGTTAGTTTTGGCAAGACAGTGTCATCCTCTCCACCCTAAATCTACAACAGAACAAATAGAACAAATATCCCAAGATAGACAAAGGTTGGAAAATAACAGTAAATCCAGGTAAGTTAGACAGATGGCACAATGTACAACATGAGTAATGGAAAGTTGACAAACTGTGGGGATGTATATTAGCCATGATAAAATGCAGAAACATGTATCTACCTATGCACTATCACATTATGACATGTTACAAACTGTGTGGCAGTCATGCCTGGATGTATATGACCAGTGATAGATCTGTGTTCTAGGGTAATAAACTAGGATCACAGCACACATTGGATAAATGAACACATCACCAGTTAGTCCGTCTGCAGTGCAATTGTATGCCAAGCAACACATACAGGTCTAACAATGCTAGATAACTCTAGCAGAAGACAGAACCAACCCAATGACCATACATGTGAAAGGCAAACAAACATACAGAAGTGCTGCAGAACAGCAAAAAAAGCTGTACACAACCCAAACAGAAGTGTAACGGAATATATATATGTTACACACATATGCCATGTTGAAGGCAATGCACAGGAGTAGATGTGTATGTATGTCTGTCAGTGGCCTAAATGGAATGTACATGAAAGCAAAGTCAATACATATACACACACGCCAATGACACATAATAATTTAAAAAATGTAACTGTACAGCATAATAAATATAGCAGGTTGTGCACATGGATGTAAAAAAAACTACTCTGCATAACACACAAGTATAATGAGAACAAGGAGTTATTACAAGCGTTAGCCAACAACCTGTGTGCATGTCCTGCATTGTAAAATGGCTATACAATTGGCACATGTTCACTGTGTCAAATTAATACATGACAAACAAAGCAAAACATATCTGCAAAAACTAATAGAAAAATATGATGAAAGGGAGGTGGTCAGTCTGGGCCCACATCAGGGTAAAGCAGGACAAGATAAGTTGACACACTGCTAATGCATGTGTACAGCACACATGGTGCTATAGAAGCCACACAGAAATACATTTAACCAAATGGAAAATGTATGTCAAATGGCCAGACTGATTGCTGATGTCCATAGAACTGGACAGCTCTAAAACACACATACACAGTAATGTGCAATTATGTCACATCAACATGCATAGATAGGCAAGCTAAGAATTTCAAGCACATACACATATACTGTCCTGCAAATGTGGAATAAAGAAACACAGTTGTAAGGGAAATGCTACATACACCAAACATGGGATAATGTGCTGTTAAAGAATGTGTTATCTGTAATACTGTGTATAGATTAATGCTACATTGCTGTTTGATGCAGTCAGAAAAGGAGGAGTGCACATAGGCAGGTTATACTTGTATACGATCCTACATGGCATCAATATTGCTAACCCATGACACACAACACCACATCATGCTAGTGGGACATCATGACAACTGTTATCCAAACACATGGGGAATGACATATCCTTCTGCTACACATACCTAATAAGGTGAAATACAATTCCAAGCCATATCACACTGTTAATTATGGAGTATGGACAACATATGTTGTATGTTATTTATCCACATGTTTACAGGCTACTTCTTGAAGTACCTGCTGCAGGTTAACTACCACAATACATGGACAGTTGAATGTGGGAGGAAAGTGTAATGTGTTAATGTGCATCATGCACATATCGTAACAGAATTAAATGTCACATGACAATAACACATACGCATGACAGACACATGGTATGCATGCACAAGAGTGCATATACAACCCAATCACTTAAATATCAAGCACCATGTTGGCAGGATAACACAAGTGGAGCACACATACAATACATATGGACAGGAGGGACCAGGCTGATGGGGCTCAGACTCCCAAATGACCTCACAAGCTATATCCCTGAATGAATCTTGTATAGCCCATGTCATATCTTCAAAAAAGGACACCATCATGTCCCTTATCTGTGTTCAGAACATACTGGTCATGACCTTCTGGATCTCCTACTGGTAATCACCTCACTTCCGGTCATGCCATCATTTCCTCTGGGGTGCAGGCATGATGGCTTGGGTAGAGACAATCCGGGTTCCTCATCATTGTTGTCATCATCATCTTCACTCTCATACTCAAAGGAATCTGGCAGTGGCCTGGCATGCACTCATCATGATCTTCTAACTGAAGAATTCCCACTGGTCCCATGTTCTGTCAAGATTAATTGCTAAATACAACAGAAAACAAAAGCAAAGCAACTGTCTATCACGTAGAACAGTCCCATGAATATCATATAGCACAACAGAATATGATTATGATGACAATTTACACAGAGACTGACACACATCCATTACAGACAGAGTCACCTCATAAATGCATTGCCCTAAAAGTCCTTTTCATAAGCAGGCTTTCAGTATTCTTTTGTGAACAATCCCATAGGTTTAGACACACCCACCAGTGTCATTAGCTTTGGAAAAATGTAGGACTGCTCAAATCAAGAGATTTTACTGTCTGCATTCAATGATATATATGAACAGCCACCAAGTGTCATTGTTAAAATGAGGAGAAACGGATATGACAATATTGTGGACAATAGGCAAGCCATATGACAAACATCTGAGAAGGCAGCGTGATAATTTGGTGAACCCACATCAGTATAATGAATACAACAGAAAAAAACAATTGTATATGTTCAATCAGCACAGCTGGTGACATAAGAGAATCTAATATATCTGGTACTAGCAGTATTGTATGTGTACAAGTGTAGGCATTATCTACCAAAAAGTGTCTGCAATCAGTTGCCTGAAAAATGAAAACAGTCTAAATACACTTGCTAATAATGAACTGCTGCACACAAATATCTATCTCCACAAGTGTCAATAAACATAGATTATAACTGAGTTTCTACAAAAACACACAAGGTGACCTGAGGGATATGCAATATGAACTGCTGCAATCAATTATCTATCTGTACAAGTGTTAGTAAACATAAGCTATCATTGGTTTTCTACAAATACACACAAGGTGTTGGAAGCAGATGCAATACTGCATGGTGTGCTGAAAATGATCTGCTGCAATCAAATGTCTATCTGCACAAGTGTCTGTAAACCTAGACTATGTATTTTAACAAATACATAGTGTTGGGAGGCAGATGCAATACCACTGTTAAAAAACTGTAGAGCAGGACATACATTCTTCTTCTTCTTTCGGCTTTTTCTCAGTTAGGGGTCGCCACAGCGGATCACCTTGTCCGCTCATGAATGGCAGTGGAATTTTACGGTGTCAAGTTGCCAGCCCGGCTCCCAACCTTCCACAGAAGGCACACACACACACACACACACACACACACACACACACACACACACACACACACACACACACACACACACACACACACACACACACACACACACACACACACCTAGGGCCAATTTAGAGTGTCCAATCAACCTACAGCATGCCTTTGGGATGTGGGAGGAAACCGGAGCACCCACAGGAAACCCACATGACCACAGGGAGGACATGCAGACTCCGCACAGAAGGCACCCCAGCCAAGGATCGAACACAAACTCTAATTCAGCAGGACACATATTCATTCAGTGAAAATGCACCCCCGGATTCACGAATCCTCTGTGTAAGACTTAATGTCTTACTCGGAGGCTGCAGTTGAACGGTATGACATCAGCGTGCCATGAATATTCATGAGGGCATGCTGACTCAACCATAACTCTTACACAGACCGAGTATGAAAGCAGGGGGCATGTCTGACTGCCAAGCAGTCTAAATGTCCATGCCCCTGCAAGTGTAGTAAAAGCAAAATGTCAACACACAAGAGCGAGTTTGCTCAAATGTACTTGCACCCAACACCACACTCCCTGACACTGTAAACCCCCATCACAGTTATAAAAAGTAAAATATTTGTTTTTTTTTTTTTTATATCCACGATATAGCTGCCCGTATTTGTGCGTGAGTGTGCAGGTGTGCCCATTGCTTAGCTATAGTTAGCAATTCTGACATGGAAGAGCATAAGAAATAATGTTTATGCAAATCACACCAAATTGCAACAGCGTAATGGTAGAGCGTATGCACAAAGAGGAGGCATTCACGATTCGAGTCCCACCACTCCCCTTCTTATTTATGTTTTAAATCAGTATTTGACATAATACCAGACATATATGATTAAAATATTATTAAAAGCAGTGAAATGGCCAATGTATCAGTGAACAAAATATACATTTTTAAAGGAACCAGATATATAATAGCCTGCCGTCAAGCAGCGCTTTACCCAGCTAAACAGAGGTGCCCATAGTTTAATAGCGCTTTACCCAGCTAAACAGAGCTGCCCATAGTTTAATAGTGCTTTACCCAGCACAATAGAGTTGCCCAAAGTTTAAAAGTGCTTTACCCAGCGCAATGTGTTTGCGCGTACATGTGCGCCGCGCCAACCAGGGCACCGTAGGGCACCGGGGAGCAACGAAGAGCTAAGTTGCTTAAATGCAGCCACACCCCCTAGGCTGTCTAGACAGTATTAAAATAAAAGAATGACAAGGTTCGAAACCAGGACCCTGTGCATCATAATCAAAGTACAGAACCACTAAGCCATGACAGCTTAGGAGAAACAGCCACTATTAGCATATATATACTTAGAAATGGTAGATTAACCATTACTAAGCAGGTCTGCAGTCAGCTTAGAATTCTCAAAAATGGCCAATCACAAAAAAGTGCAAGAAATTCGGAATATTTAAGCCGCATAGGCGGGAATACTCGCCATAACTGATTGTAGCTCACATTTGCAGTCAGAATGGCAGGTGCAGGAGAGGGTTCACACTTTTGAGCGCAGCGTTCAGGCACTGAGGAATCGAAATACATGGTTTGGCTCCTTGTCCACCATCATGAGTCCAGACTCCTGCAGGGCCATTTCCAAGGGATGGAATACAAGGCTAAGGCTTGGAACTGGTTAGCTCATGACCTCACCAGTGTCACAGGCGTTCCTCGCACCGGTGAGCAGGTCCGTCACCACCATGCAGATCTGAAGAGACAGAAGCAGGACCGCTTGAACCAATGGATCCAGGAGGCCCGTGGGATGCAGGATGCCCCACGACTGAGTATGCGGCCATGGAATGCAGTATGTAAGAATTGATAATTGAATTTGTATAAAGGATAGGTATGTCTCAATATCCCTTCATTTACTTCACAGCTGCAGGTGACCATGCTACGAATCAGTAAGCCTATGCTGATAGGCTGCAAAGGCTGCACCACCAAGCAGGTTAGTGATTATTTTGCATGTTTTTTTTATGTAAAATAGGGGAGAGAGCATGAAATAAAGTGTTGTAGTACAATAATACAGCCATAAAATGGTCTGAATAAGTCTTCTGCATGTACCGTTATACGAAAATGCACAGAGCTAGAAAAAGAGCGTAGTAACCCATTAAGAAAGGTAACATATGTCTGGAATAAAATCTCTGCAGGTACTGTCATACAAAATAAGTGACTGAGCCTGAAAACGTGTGTTCTAACCCATTAATAAAGGTATAACATGTCTTGAGTATGTCTGCCATATGCACTGTTATAACAAATAAAGGAGTGAGCCTGTGGAAAAGTGTGTAATGTCAGTAATAAAGGTTTAAAACCCGGAGTGTGTGTGTGTCACTTAGTTTGAAATGTTGTTGTACCCTTGCATTATACAAATAGTACTGTGTTAGAAAGTGCTGGCAACCCAGAGTTCTGCAGTCCCATCTAAAGTGGGTGATGGAAGTGCTATTAGCTGTGAAGCATATATACAGTCCTCAACAGTCAGTTACTGGCTGGCATGCATAAGTAAATCTGGCACACGAGTAGCATGCTAATATGTTCCCCAGAAATGTGAGTGTGCTTTAATAAATGCAGGGTTCTGTACAAATCGAAGTGAAAATGTCATGTGAAAACATCCAGATATGCAGATAAAAAAATATAAATGCAACCATGAAATCTGTAGCAGTAACATCTGCATCTTGGACAGTTAGTATGTCAGATATAGGTCAAGTATATATTGAACTAGCCAAACCCACTACACAACCTAATGCATGGTGGCAAGTGTAATAATACATGTAGGGAATATACACCTGCAGTCACTAGGAATGTAGTGCAGAGTAAAAGTTTTTATAAGATGTTAACTGAGGTTTTTTCTACACCCTACTGTTTGTGCATAAACCATGCAATTCCACACCTCAATGGGTATGTGTAATCTTAAATATTTGTTGGGACATATGTCCTATTGTTTTATAAATATTTGCATTCATGTTGATGCATCTGCCCTGGTCAAACACCACATTCATGGTGGCCTGTTGCTACCAAACATCCCTGCATGCTGTTGGAATATCCACTGTCGTTCAATATATGTATGTGTTATGCTTGCTGTTCAACTGTTGGAACCTTGGTGTGTTGGGTTAATGGGAATATTACTGCATGCTGTTACAACTAATCTGGAATGCTGTTGTTTATGTTGTAATTAAACACACCTAATCACTGAACGTATGGGAAGGCCAGTCCCAGCGGACCCACCTGTCCCTCCTCAGCTGGCGAGTGCACCTGGCACCAGCAGCTCTGGTGCCCAGCCTGGGCCCCCCCCCTCCACTGGTCCTGTGCCACCTTAGGGTGGAAACACTGCAGGGGATGGGGATTGTCCCCCCATGCAAGCATGGGTGGAGAAGGGCCACCTTGTCACCCTTTGAAGGGTCCAGGCTGTGGTGCATAGGGAGATCCAGCATTCTTTCGCTGATCCCCTATGCCAGCTTGAGGTGAGAGTGGAGCATCTCTCTGGTGAGCCTGCCCATCCTACTCAGCCCCCAGCACAGCCACCTTCGGGGCTGTGAAGGTGCAGTGGTGACTGCCCATGGGTGGGTATCTCAGTTCCACTGTTACCATCTGTGGGCTCATGGGCTTGCGATTTCTAAACAACCTTCCCCATCAATTGTGTTCACCCACCCCATGTGTCAAATTCCGCACCTGTATGCATCTTGTTTGTCGTGTCTGTTTACCTCCCCAACCTACCTCCCCTAAATATACCTACATCCCCTACCTCACATTCCACTCTCACCTGAAAAAAAAAAGGGCAAGCTGTTCCCACAAAAAGTACGCCCCATACATAGCTGCCCATTTCACACACATGTCTGCCAGACATGTAAACTGATAATTATAATTGGCAGTACAACATACTCTGTTGTCCTCACCCCTCTCTCAGGGGTGGAAGGTTGCAAATGGTCACACCAAATTACGAACATATACACAGCTGTTGCTGGTAAAGAAATGGGCAGTTATGGGCCTTCTCTACACCCTTTCTGCACATCCCAGCTGGTTTCCCTACTGTCTTTCCCTCTTTGTGCCCCCTTTTTCACCACTTTCTTATCTCCCCATTTTCTTTTCTTTCAAAGAAATTAGCACGGGGGTTAGCGGGAGTAAGCACTTTTAAGCAGTAGTAAGCGGGTTTAAGCGAGTGTGCGCATGTGTGCACTTAGCTAAGCATCGCTAAGCATCCCGCAAACCCACGCAAACCCGCTTGCAACTGCTTAAAAGTGCCTTAGTCACACTGTATGACAGGGTCCTTGTATTGCTCAGCAGAAAAATAAAATACACCTGTCAGTCTCGAACCCCAGACTTTGGGCTCATCAGTCTGCATGAAGTAACACTACACCACAGCAGACATACAATAACTTGGTGCTGAAAGAAATATATCATGCATTACAATGAGTGAGTGCAAAGGGAGAATAGGAATGGCATAACACAAATCATGTTCTGTGGCCCTTAACCAGCAAGTGTTGTGGAATTGCATGACATGACTGTGAAAAGAGAACCAGCCATGCTAGTAGGGAATAATGTTACAGTAGCACCTTACAAACCCCACACAGTATCAGAGCAGGATAAACACTGGCATATTTGAATAGGTCAGAGGCCAGACCTCCCAACTTTGACTGGTTTACAGGGATGTCCCTGATTTGCAAACAAATGTTAGCTGTGCCCCACAGACTCCCTGTGAAATGTAGTAACAGTAGGCAGAAATGTGTGGAATCCCACTTAATAATAAATGTCAATAAATGAGAGTAGACACTGCTTGCACGTCAGAAAAGGTGTAGTAATACATATGCTCAGAATCCCCCAAAGTCGCAACTGCAAAATATCTGAAATATATCACAGGTGTATCCCACTGATATGTACCTTTCCCTGAGGCTGTTCAAATATATACCTGAGAGTATCTGAGGCCTGGAAGAGTCAGAAACACACAGGCATATAAGCGTGTCTGCTGTTACACACTCTGCGAATAGCTGTAGAATGAATTCCACAAGCATGCCCTTATGTAGGAGTACAACACAGAAATATCAAAGGATGTCACCATGTACTGCTAGCAACCACCTGTGACAATGCCATTGTTCAGGTGCTGAAAAGACTGGTGTGGTGTACAGTCAATGAATACTAAGCTAACCTCTGTCTACCATCTGGATATGTCCACAGGTGGGAGCTACTCAGACAGATTACTAGCCTTTATAGACTTACAGGCACACTGCAACTCTGCATGTTCAGCAAGATAAACATCACACGATAATAAATAATGCACTCTGCATTTCTGCACCCCCTACCCAAAGGTACTATATACCCATATAGTCAGGCACAACCAAGGGTGTAGTTAGGCATACACAGTAGTGAAATATGTCCAGTTGTCCTGAGCAGACTGTGCTAATGTCAACACAAACAAACCACAAACTGTTCAGAAGTGAGTAACGTACTAATGACAGTATAGCAGTTCACAAACAGTGCATGTGCCTGATATTCCTAATTGGTAGTACAACATACTTAGTTGTCCTCACCTCTCTTTCAGGGGTGGAAGGTTTCAAGTATCCCTCCTAATGTATTGCATATGCACAGCTGTTGCTGGTAAAGAAATGGGCAGCTATGGACCTTCTCCACACCCATCCTATACATCCCGAGCTGGTTTCCCTACTGTCTTCCCCTCTTTGTGCACCCTTTATCACCACATTCCTATCTCCCCATTTACTTTTCTGTCAAAGAAATGAGCGCAGGGCTTAGCGGGAGTGAGCACTTGTAAACAGTAGTAAGCGGGTTTGCACAAGTGTGCGCATGTGTGCGCTTAGTTTAGCATTGCTAAGATATGATAAGCTAAGCCAAGCTTAGCTTAGTATTGCTAAAATAAAATAAGCTAAACTAAGCTTAGCTTAGCATCGCTAAGCGTCACGCAAACCCACGCTATGCCTACCTAACCTATCATTTTATAGCAGTGTCCTGAAATCACAGTGAGAACTGCAATTACCACACAGCAGGCTGCATGCAATTACTAAATGGTGGGCACCAATTGGTGCAGAGGCCATCACATGAACATGTGCAGATACATAAAAAAGCAGCCTGTATCTGCTGTCCACACATGCAATAATATCATTGCACCAACTGGGAGAGAGAGCGCGAGCGAGACAGACAGATGGATACAAACAGGCAGCAGGAGACAGACACTGAAAACAAACAGCAACACACAGAGGAAACCAAAACCAAAAAAAAAAAAAAAAAACAACACCTACAACAGACGGAGGTGAGGAATACAAAGGTAAGGTATGTAACAGATATGTATTTGCTGACATCCGAAATATGTGTCTGAAGGGTACCCTACATACTGTGAATCATCCATATGTGGCAGCAGTCCGTATCTATATGTACATGCACATTTGCATAGGGCAAGGGACATACTGCAACTGTTAGTGAAGGCTGGACATACGTATGTTGTTGAATGCTGCTATGTGCACATATGTATGTAGGTTGTAGTGTGTGGCATTGCAGACAGCAAGCATTGCCGGTATATGTCATGTGGTGATTAAACGCTGTGGGACTGAGCTACAGGCAGTGAGGCCTGCTACAGTTATACAGCCTGAGGACAGCAGAATGCATTCTGCACAACATTGTGCAATAGTATTACATAACCGTATGTCTCACAACTGTTGCATAATTGACATCCCCATCATGAAAGGTGGGCAGTATATGTGCCTATATGTGCAGCTATATGTACAGCAATGGATGTTTAGATGTATGTGTATATATACATGTGTATATATATATATGTATATATATATATATATATATATATATATATATATATATGTGTGTGTGTATATATATATATATATATATCTATATCTATATATATATATATATATATATATAAACATATATATATATATATATATATATATATATACATATATAGATATATATAGATATATAGAAATATAGATATATAGAATTATAGATATATTGATCTATATATAGCTATATACATATATACATATAAAGATAGATATAGATATATGTAGATATAGATATATATATATATATATATATATATATATATATATATGTGGATAAATATAGATATATATTGATATATATGGATATATATATATATATATATATATATATATATATATATATATATGGATATATATATATATAGATATATATATAGATATGTATGGATAATGTACAGATATGTATAGATATGTATAGATATGTATATATTTATGTATAATCTATATATATATATATATATATATATATATATATATATATATATATATATATAGAGAGAGAGAGAGAGGAGACATGGGGTCATATGTACTGCAACAGGTGCCTGTTGTCCAAGGCATGAACTGAACACCAGTGTTGATACTGCAGTGCCATACCCCATTCCAAACCACCTTACGCAGTAACTGCCACATAGGTGGTAGCCTGCCTAACACTGAAGGTGTCAGAAGGGAACACGGGACACAGGTGGACAGTAGGCTCCCCTTTGATAATCACAGTGCCATAGTAGTCATGTAATCTGTCTATGTGGTACGTGTCATCACAAAAGGTGTGTCATCTAGGAAGATATAGGTCGGTGTTCCCCTCTACTCATCACAATGCCCCATGTGGTATGTACCTCACATGACAACTACAGGAAGTGGACAGGCCACAGACATACCTAACAAAGAGTAATACTGCCCTCAAACACATGCCCTATGCAGACTGACTCACAAAACCACAGCTAGAGTGCGTTGCATACTGCCCACCCAGAGGTTACCACTGCCGGACATACAGAGGTATGTCACACCCATAACAGTCTGCCAACCACCATGAAAACACCTCACAATCCCTCCGGGCTACATGACCTAGGGCCCTAATCCTTGTCACCTCACAAAACAGCACATGCTGGAGGTACAGGTTCCTATCCACAAATATGTCATACTCTGGACTGAACCACCCAGCATTAACAAACAAGGCTCCTCATTAGCAGATGTCATACATACCCCTGATGATTGTTTTGGAGATAGGTAATATGCCCTGGGAGTCACCTCTGTGTATCCGGTTGACAGGAACAAGTGAAATCACATTACATGTGTGTCAAAGGGCAGGGTAGCATATGGCTAGGCTGCTCTAGGCCCTAGGGCCAATAGCGCATTACCTACCTATGACACAATGCACACACACATGTACTCAGTGCAATACCTGCTATGTGAGGTGGAATGAGTGTGACAGTGACTTTGTGCAAGGTTTGTAAAGGTTTGATAGCTTAGTGTGAGGTTGTGTTTGTCATGGTAGTTTGTGTCCTAGGTGTGAGTCCAGAGAAAGATGTGTCAGTTATTGGGAAGCAGACATAGTAGGATGGCATATGTTGTGATGTAGTTCCTTGTGTACGACTGTGGTGTCCTATTGTAGGCTGAAGTAATACATGTATGCTCAGTAAGTGGTACTGCTGGTGACTCCAGCTCACATATGAACTGCTGTACTATCTGAAGCTGTAGGCCTAAACAGCACAGTATGGTGTATGTTCACAGTCCCTGGTAACACTGTCTTGTGTGTTTTCTGTAGTCTGCACAGATTACATACCTCAGACATAGGTATCTGTAAGTAGGGGCACACAGTACTATAAGGTACACAGGTAATGCTCATCTGTGTCGGCATACGTCTGTTTGTTGTATGTATGTCTGATGTGTGTGTAATGATGCCTGTACCATGCCCGCAATCACATGTGTGGTACAGGGTATGTGTGTGTACCTAGCAACATGTATACTCTATTACAGCAGTATGCCAGCTATATTAACAACCGTGCACATATGTTAGGTAGGGGTATGGCATCAAAGACTAGGGTGGTTTACTGGTAACACTGTAAAAGTACATGACATTCATTGCATTAGATGACATATTTCTTCATGCATTAGCTTGATATAAACCCCCAGGGCGAGGTTGTGCATTGTATCCCAAACAGTGTGCCAACTACTGGTGTATACTGGTTTGTTATATGGAGTGTGGCAGGCACTGTCAGACAGTTGTGGGCTGAGCACTGATATGTGGTATTGAATGCGTGTATCCTCTGATAGACAGATAGATGCTATATATGGCAGTTAAGTGATATCTGTACTTCATAATGTTAAGTGTGCCACATGACTTGCTCACACATATCGTTTAATTGTCTTCCAGGGTTATGGCTCATCAACGTAATCCATCATATTCAGCTGTGGAGGAGCAGGAAATTCTGAACAGCCTGGTGCAGCACTATAACCTGCTTTTTTCCAGGGCCAGCCAGCACCAGCATGAGCGTACTGCACTGTGGCAAGACCTTGTTCGTCGGGTAAATGACATAGGCATGCATAACCGGACATATGAGCAGGTACACCATCACTGCAGTGATTTAATTAGACATGTCCGGTGGTGTGCATCTGATATCCATAGGCAACAGCTTGCCACAGGTGGTGGGGCGGCCATACACCCCCCCTCACCAGAGTGGAGGAGCTGCTCCTAAGCATGGTGGCTCCTGGCCTACAGCAGCAACAGCATCACACATGTGTCATCATGGAGGCCGGAGCCACCCAGCAGGATGCCATGGAGCGTGCAGGCAATATGCCCTAGCTGTAGACTACCGTTACCTGTATTGTTAGAATATGCATATGTGAGATGTGTACTGTGTGTTTAGCAGTCGTGCTGCCTATCGTGTGCAATACTGATATTTGGAATAGTATCCGTACACCTGTGACTGTTGACTGTTGTTCCACTGTCGTTTATCACACTCACAGTAGCAATGCCACAGTTGTGACCACTGACAAACTGTGTCATATTCTTGTAGGTCCCTCTGGTGTGACAGCAGGGCAGACGATACATGCTGGTGAGTGTGTTAACACTTTAATATTGGTAATGAAATGCACATGTCATAGTGAGGTGTAGGCCATGTACACGTAACACACCTACGCATAATGCATGCTGTGCATGTTTGCTGTGAGACATCAATCATCTCAATAAAGTCAGTAGCTGCCTCAATCACATGCAATGCACAGTGCAGCAGATACAATTGTGGCAACACTGTACTGCACATTGGATATGCATAGTTGCTGCAGCTGTACACAACAGAACACGTGTATCATACGCAGTACATGAAAACATGCTACATTTGGCATTACCACACACCTGCTGTAAGGTCACACTTCAGTAACTCACATGTCATGCACACACACATGATGTACCTCAGGGGTAGAGGCCTATCATGGGGCTGTGCAACAGTCTGCAACACATAACACAGTCATGTTAGGCAATGCTCCCTCTTGGGCACCTCACACACCCATGTACAAGGTGGCTGTGTAATTGTGAACGTAGCCACGGCACTGCAGTTCAGGTACAACATGCTAGGCGGTGGTCTTGCACACATTAGTAGCTGTGCGTGACCACAAGATGCATGTTGATGATAGTACAGGGTACTACACCCCATCCAGTTACAGTGACAGTACTACTCATAGCAGTCATTGCTTTGCACCTCAATGTTGTGTGTGTGCAAACATATGCACCTATACACAATATGCATAGTATGTTGTGTGTGTGCTTACATATGCCAGTATACACAATATGCACAGCAGTCACCATCCAAATAAAGTGTCACATATATGTCCTGGAATGCTAGTGGGTGTACAGGTCATTTGACACACATTGGGTATGTGTGGTGTTTAATGTTGCATGCCATGTCTGGCACCAACATATCTGCAATATGTCCCACACTCACCATAACGACTGTACTCTGGCCATGTCGAGCATTGGGATTCCTTCACGTCAACATGCATCGCACATACCGTGTGTGTACATAGCATGCACATGCTACACCGGTGCCCACTATTATCTGCTATGGACACAGACACTGTACTCAGACATGGATATCTATGTGTCACACAGATAACACATGCAGCCATGGCATGTATACTTGTGAGTGATGGTGCTCAGGGCATTGCAGAGCTGATAATACCTGCACAGCAATGCTGTGTCCATGTACACATTGTGTTCCAGGGTGGAGCCAATCACTAAACAACTACACAGTTGCATCAAAGCCATGTATACTGCCATTAAATAGGGGCATCTACACTTGCACTGCATGGTCTTGTGCAACACATATTCTGCATGCTGACATGTGTGTGCGGTGACTGTTTACCTTGTGATACTGACACCCACCTTCACCCACTATAGAGTATGTGTTGGATTGCTGGTGTGTGTGTGTATGTGCTGTAGTGAGGAGTGTATTAGTGTTCATGTGTTCATGTGTGCATGTGTTCATGTGTGCATGTGTGCATGTGTGCATGTGTGCTTGTGTTCATGTGTGCATGTATGCATGTGTGCATGTGTGCATGTGTTCATGTGCAGACCATAAAGTGTGTTTCCTGTCTTCCTCTCACAGGTGCTGAGTTAGGGGTTGGCAAAAGCAGCAGGCAACCTGAAGCCACTGCCACAAATAGTGGTGATGATGAGACATGTATTTTGGCACAGGAAGGTTTGACAGGGTCTGTCATTGGTCCGTCAATCGACAGTACACAGCGTTCAACCCCATCTATGTGCACACTCATACTGTCAATACATCCCTCACCACCAATGGCCATAGGCGAGGGACAGCATACAGTTGGCATTGACCAGGAGAGTGTGGTACCCAAAGCACTTGCATCCCCTCACAGCAGCCGTAGCCGTATTCCTGGAACAGTACCACATAGGTCAAGGTCCAGGGGTTCTCGGGGGAGCACCGCTGGTCATATTGCCCCTGGCAGGTGTGCCCTCACAGGTCTTACGACGTCCATTATGTTCCAGGCTGTAATGCAGGCTGAGGCATGTATGGAATGGTACGCCAGGCATGGACTTAGGGCGCAGAGGGCACATTACACCACTATCAATGACAGCATCTGTGACCTAGCCGGTGCCATCCGGACTTACACTGAGGTCATTGATAGATGTTGGGGGGAGACATTAGATGCCCTCCACAATATGTCTTCCATGAGCTAGGACCGTGTGGGACGGTTGCGATGTCGACGCATGCCAGCAACAGCAACAGTTGGCAGTGGTCGCTGACGGCCCACAGTTCACAGTCGCTATTGTAGTGGCAGTACTAGCCCCAGCATGCTGGGGCTGGCCTGTGCATTGACAGTCCCAGTAGACCACGTGCATGTGGCTCTGGCCAGTTCCAGCAGGGACAGGGGTCCAGTTGTCATACCTCTGCCTCTGATGACAGTACCCAGTCAGGGTTGGTACCCAATACTGTCCGTAGCACCCCTGCCAGGCACAGGTACTGTGTCCGTGGCTGGAGACAGTGATCTGAACAGCCTAGCAGGTACAGTCTGTGGCTGTCCCACAAACTACTGTATATGGCAACCACATGGTGGAGATGTGTGCATGCAAACACGCACACATTAACCAAACAACTAGGGCTCACACATACACACACGAATTACATCAACATTGGCCCATGCTGTACTGTTGTCTCTCTCACACACACACACACACACACACACACACACACACACACACACACACACACACACACACACACACACAGACATGTCGATTGGATGGGTCAATGTCAGGCTCTGGCAAACAACAAAACGCCCTGTGCATATGATGATACCGGTGTCACCTCCTGTCATCTGTAACATTAACAGAGGAATAGGCTAGCACGGTGCTGATGCACAGGGTGACACTATAGCAGTGTAGCAATAATAGCAAGTTGTCAACAAGGAAGTGTAATGACATCCTTGTAGATATATCTGAGCAGACATTATGCAGCAAAGCTCTGATTGTCAATGTAGCATTGTTTACACCACTGTTATGTCTGAGTATGTATTGTCCACCCATGTGCCACTTGGCTGAAGTGTAATGTGTTGCCAGCATGTGTTAGTGAGTGGACAGTACATGTGTGATGTGTGCAGTACAGATTAGCAAGTGTACATCTGTGAACATGGTGGGTGCGCACTGTCTACATGTACGTGCATAGTGGACACATGGGACGTGTGGCATACCCTGTCGTACACATTGTTAACATCTCATAGTATCTTTCAATGGCCAGTATGCATTCTACTACAGTTATGTCCTAACATTGGTAGACGTGTGTATGACATGGGTTGACACTATGCTGTGGGTGATACCGTTAATATCTGTCAAAGATTTGCGGTCTGGTAGTATACACAACTTCAACAGCATGACTATAAGCAATCATTGGATGATGTCCTGACAAATGACACACAGTTGTAGGGAACTCAGTAACAATTGGATCCTTCCGGTGCTACATTATAACACTAACCAGTGGTAATGACCGCCACCCATTCCTGTGACCACACCTGTTTGGCATATAGCCCCCTTAGGTACATGCAAACACACTAGGGATGTGTCCATCCAAATCTGGAAATGCATGCATTGGCCTACAATGCATTCCCTGGATGGGACGCATATCCTACACAAGGGTATCATACAGACAGATACCTGTTATCTGATACATGCTGTATAGCAGTAAGCCGACTATGGCATAGTCATCCTCATGTACTATACATACTATCCCACCAGTACCACACATGTGGTAGCCCTCAACATGTATGTTGGGTGCCAATGTGTGCATACAGCCTCATGTTATGTTATGTGTCCCTTGGTATCCACATATTCATAGGTATTGTGGAGTCCCAAGGTGTATCACATAAGACATTAGAGGCTTGAATGCATATCCACAAGGCAGTTGTACATCTATAAAGACTGTCCATTATTAGCAGTCTTTGTTGTGTATGAACATGTCTGACATATACCCCAGGCATATACCCTCACTCACACTACTCTTAAGTAACTGTCATGGATGTGTGTGCCACAGATGACCTTGGCTACAGAACACGACAGTGGATGGCCTTGTCACATACATACATATGTGACCTACGATCTGAGAAGCAGCGGCACAACCTGTCAATGGAAACAAATGTATTCATGTAGTATGCAGGCTTCACACCTATGTACTGATTGAGGGGACATGTACACATATATATTTGCCACGCAGATACCTGATGTGTGCAATGCACTTACTGTTGTAATCATAATATGTCATACCATAGTAAAAGCAAAACCCACACTGCATTGACCAGCAGTGATACACACACTGTCAGCATTTGCAGGACTCAAACCCCTACCTAACTATGTTATGATACTAAAGAGAGATGCATTAACATGGCACATTATTTGCTTTATTTGGTGGCTTCCGTTCTCCATCTGTATTTGTAGGATGGTGACATCATCAGTCTTTCCAAAGAGGAATGTACCTCTTTTAGTGTGTTTTCCCAGTCTCCAAAAAGGGCACTAATTTCAAAGACAGTTGTACACATACAGTCAGCGTTTGCAGGATCCAAACCCCTAACTATGTTATGATACTAGAAAGCGATGCATTAACACAGCACGCTACTTGCTTGACTGGGTGGCTTCCCTTCTCCTGCTGTATTTGTAGGATGATGACATCATCAGTCTTTCCAAAGAGGAATGTACCTCTTCTAGTGTGTTTTCCCAGTCTCCAAAAAGGGCACTTCTTTCAAAGACAATTGCATACATACACACACAGTCCGCATTTGCTGGATTCAAACCCCTACCTAACTATGTTATGATACTAGAGAACGACACATTAACCCTGCACACTATTTGCTTAATTGGCTGGTTTCTCTTCTCCTGCTGTATTTGTAGGATGGTGACATCATCAGACTTTCCAATGAGGACTGTACCTCTTTTAGTGAGTTTTCCCAGTCTCCAAAAAAGGGGACACCTCTCAATGGAAACTGCACACATACACACACAGTTTGCAGGATTCAAACCCCTACCTAATTTTGTTATGATACTAGAGAGAGATGCATTAACACAGCACGCTGTTTGCTTTATTGGCTGCTTTTCCTTCTCCTGCTGTATTTGTAGGATGGTGACATCATCAGACATTCCAAAGAGTAATGTACCTCTTTTAGTGAGTTTTCCCAGTCTCCAAAAAGGGAACACCTCTCAAAAGAAACTACACACACTGTTTTCAGGATTCAAACCCCTACTTAATTATGTTATGATACTAGAAAACGATGCATCGACACAGCACGCTATTTGCTTTATTGGCTGGTTTCCCTTCTCCTGCTGTATTTGTAGGATGGTGACATCATCAGAATTTCCAAAGAGGAATGTACCTCTTTTAGTGTGTTTTCCCAGTGTTCAAAAAGGGCACTGCTATCAAAGACAATTGCACACCTACACACACCCCCCACACACACAGTGTTTGCCGGATTCAAACCCCTACCTAATTATGTTATGATACTAGAAAGAGACGCATTAACACTGCGCGCTATTTGCTTTACTGGCTGATTTTCCTTCTCGTATTTGTAGGATGGTGACATCATCAGACTTTCCAAAGAGGAATGTACCTCTTTTAGTGAGTTTTCCAAGTCTTCAAAAAGGGAACACCTCTCAAAGAAAACTGCACACATACACACCCCCCACACACAAACTGTTTGCAGGATTCAAACCCCTACCGAACTATGTTATGATACTAGAAAGAGACACATTAACACAGTGCGCTATTTGCTTTATTGGCTGGTTCCTCTTCTCCTGCTGTATTTGTAGGATGGTGACATCATCAGACTTTCCAAAGAGGAATGTACCTCTTTTAGTGAGTTTTCCCAGTCTCCAAAAAGGGAACACCTCTGAAAGGAAACTGCACACATAACCCCCCACCCACACACACTCACTGGTTGCATGATTCAAACCGCTACCTAACTACGTTATGATATTAGAGAGAGAGAGAGAGAGACATTAACATGGCACGCTATTTGCTTTTTTGGCTGGTTGCCCTTCTCCTGCTGTATTTATAGGATGGTGAAATCATCAGACTGGACATAGTGATGTGTGTACACTTTGTTTTATACCATTCCAGGAATGGTCCATGTGGGTCAGCAGGTGTCAACAGTTTGAACAAGACCTCAGAATCCTTACCTTGTGTGATCTATCTGTGGACACATTGACATTCCATCATATGTCAACACATATTTATGCACAGCATGTTGGTTTTGTGGCTACTACATGTGTCTGGGATGTTGATAAAGGGCTATTCAAAGTTTATGTGACACATGTGTAGATGTGTTCATTGATGTATGTCCAGGGTGGCTGCCTTGCAAACAGTCTAGCATGTTTGTGAACCATGATCCGCACATGAACATACCACAGTTGGTAGGGTTGTGTGTATGTCAGCTTCCAATAGCTCTGTTTATGATTGCAACCATGATGGACTCCATGACCTTGCAGATCAGACTTCATAGGCGTACTGGACTTGATTTCCCATGGTGTGTTGTGCACCAACACTTGTGGGGAGTGCCATATGTAGCTGTGACACATTCAACGGTTCCACATCTTGTGTAAGGGGTGAGGCTCAGCTGACTGTTCAGGTGCAGGATCTGTTTGTTCTGTAGTTTGTGCATGACACATATTGGGAATCAATGTATTCCACTTGCTGCCATGCTTTTGGCAGTGGGGGTAGCTGCTCATCCATTCTACATGTGATATCTCCTGGTATGATGATATGGAATATTGTCAGTGGGAGGTGGGTATGTACATATGGGCCTGTCTGTCAGGATGTCGGCATTGTCAGTCAGGTACAGTTGGCCCTGACTCAGGACATAAATGGGTGTGCATTGCTATTTATGACATAGCTGAAGGAGGTATCATGATTCAGTCTGGACTCCTTCTCAGCTACTCTTTACAAAACACCAACGTACATGAGCACTAATCCCTGTTATACTCTTTTACACACTTAACACCCTACTGATCCTTTGTGATCAGGCTACAGAGTATGTCATCATAATATCCTGGCATGTCCAGGGGTCAGTTTCATGTGTACTCTCCAGTCCAGCTGGTGGATATTGTGATATTGACACAATGTCACATCTGCCTCATGTACACAGACAATCCTCTCCTCCTCCTGACAAACTCAGATATATGTGTGAGATGCACCTATATAGACATACAGGGTGCTGAACTCTCTCGACCCATGACTGGCACAGTCTATCAGGTGGTGAAGGTAACCACAGACACCACATGTCAGTCTCACATATCCTCTAGCAACAGCACTCAAACCACATTATCACACATAGACATACTCGGATGTTGTAAATGTACTCTGCCTAAGCAGCAGAGACCTCCAAAGCAGACACACACACAACTGTTACCCCACTACAAAACCCACATATCACATAGTTCACAATGTCAGTGTGCCACACAGTCACTGCCCATCGGGCTAAACAACACACCTAATACACTTGTAATCGGTGACACATATTGTCAGACACACTGACGTACCACTCACCAACCCTAACAAGGGAATAGTCACTTTGGGCTGTCTGTCAGGTGCCAGGATCTTCCGCATAACACAGGCAGTCAGGTCACCCCAAAGCAAGTACAGGACTGGCACCATCATTGTCCATGCTGGTGCGTAAAACCTCAGACGTTACTCCCTGGACAACATGACATGATACATGGAGGAACACTCTGATCATGTAGCCCAGGCCAGTATGACCCTGACCTTGTCTAGCATTTTACACCCACCAATTATGATGTCACAGTATACAGACAAACATATCACGTTTAACAGTTGGCTAACAAATTGGTGTCATTCATAGGGGATACAGTGTCTGTCAGCCTGTGATGACATGCTCGACATGCCACATAGCTTCACTATGGACAGCTTGCACCTGTCACCATTGGACTTTCGAATGCTGGCTAAGGCTCTTGTTACCACCATAGTGCCTTTTTTAAGCAGGGCTCAAAAGACAAACCCACCTCCATAGACATTACAGGTTAAATGAAACTAAGGGCTGCTCAACACCAGATGTGTTACCCTCATATTGCGGCCACTCAGGACTCTCCTCAGTATGGGGGATAGCGATATCTGTGCACTAACAGATGCCTGGTTCAGGCTTGCTTATGCACACCAGCACTACCAGGTTATGTTTCATACCATGCTTTCTGACAACAAGACTTGGAACAGACAACACAACTAGGGGGAGTAGCCATATACATCACAGATACACACACCTCCGGGTTAGTAGCACTGCGCAAAGCATCACAGACCATACATATACAACTACCATTGTGCAAAACTGCCTTTCAGTTTGTTGCCTGCTACAGACCACCCTCCCAAACTCAGGAACCACACTCGGCTTTCATGGGAAATATGGAGAATATGAAGGTCTCCACAAACACCATTATATTGTGTGACTTCATATACACAAATATTGACTGGGGATACTATTCAAGCCCCAACACCCTCATCCAACAGTCACTACAATTTGTAGACTCATATGCTATAGTACAACCAGTCAGCACAGTCACAAGGGGGAATACATATTGGACCTGAACATCACCAACATGGGGACTCTATGTTCCACACCAGCGATATACCCCTCATTGGTAAGGTCAGAACATACATGTATCTCACTGGACATACATATACCCTCCACACACCCATCCTGGGTAATCTTGGTGAACTTCTCATGAGCCAACATCTCACTTCACCAAAACAAGGTGGTATCCTTCAGAGACCCTGAGACAGTGGCAAATACGGCTCACACTGCTGAATCCTTTACATACACATTCTATGGACACCTGGTGGACTGCATGGATTGTGCTATCCCAAATAACAACAGGACTCACTACTCCAATGGCAGGGGACCTGTCTGGTAGACCCCAGCCATTAATAAGCTGTACAACGTCAGGAGGATGCTACTACATGATAGAGCACAATCCCAGACTGGGAAGGCATCTGTGATCTGTACTAGCAGACAGCTACGATCACTCATGAACTTTTCTAAGGGCCGCTTCTACCGGACAATTGCACCAGACACGTAGGACTATCACACGGCCTTCTTCAGTTATGACAGGAACCTGGGTGGACACTCAGATATGCTCTGAGTTATTGCATACTGACTAAACGTACCCTGAACCCACTGGCATTGCCAACATCCTGGCAAACAGGTTCAGTGCAGATGTCTCCACCCCATCCGCCCTAAGGAGCAACTATCCATCCCTATAACCTCCCTGACATCACACAGTAACAGGTGAGTGCTGCCCTCCCCAAAGCATACATCACAGTATCAATGGGACCAGATGGTGTCCCGGCCTGCATCTTACATGAGCTTCATGACAGACGTAACCCTCACATTGCATCACTGTTCAAAATCGGAGTTAATACAGGATATGTACCCAAGGAATGGCGTACAGTGACAGTAGTCCCACTCCACAGAGTTGGTGCCACAACGGACCACAGAGAATATTGCCCTATAAGTCTAACTAGCCTGTTCTGCAAAGCTATGGAGCATATTGTCATGGGACTCATACACATAGACATCGGGAACCTACAGACACTGTGTCCTACACATTTCAGGATTGTTGTGGACAGATCTTGCCTCTTGAACCTGTTTGTATTCTTTAAACAGTTAACAGGTCCATCGACATAGGGACGGTTGTCCACACAGCCTACCTGAACCTTGCAAAACCCTTCAACACAATAACCCACTGGGTCATTATGCATAGGCTCGCCAGCGTCGATATGGACACATATCTCAAACAATAGATTGCTACCTGGATCAGGGATAGCACCCACATGGTCAGAATAGCAGGTGCCATGCCTGACTATACACCAGATACACGTGGCATCCCACACGGCTCAGTCCTGGGACCTCTCAGTATATATTTGTCTGACGTACACGTTACCACAGGGGGAATATGGCTGAACATGTTTGCACTTGGCTGCAAACTGGGTGCCATGATCAACTCTCCAGCTGCCACATGCATACTCAAACAGGGTCTCACAGAGATGGATGACTGATGCCTGAGCCATGGCTTACAGCTAAATGCCATTAGTTGCATAGTCATCCCCTTTGGGAATAACAACATGCTCACGCATTACCACATAGGTAGTACTCCATTACATATGGTAGGAGTTGTTAGGTGTTTGGGGACATGACTTGTTTGTACTGTCACTTTTGACATTCGCGTTGCCAAAGTGGTTGGACACACCTTCTATGTGGGCCACCTTATCCCATATGGTTTCACATCTAGATCGAGTGAGGTCATTGTGCCCCTATACTCATCACAACCATGGTTGGTTACAATGCCACATTTGGGGTGTACCTTACCCAACACCTGCAGCAACTGTACTGGCCACAGAGGTTCCTCACCAAGCAGATCTAGGGACTCACACAGATGCCCTGCACAGTTCGGATGCAGTAACTCCAGCTCTACTCAGTCGCTCACCACCTACTCGGATATGATGTGTGCCTGTTATTTACAGATATATCCAACCCAGAATTACTGGACATGCTCCACCTCAGGATATCTGACTCCCTTGGAGCTACACACTCCAGGGATGTATACCTCAGCACAGATGTTAATAGGACATGCTGGAGGGACAGATTCTTATCCCAGAGGCTCCACTCACTCCAGATTGTAATCCCAGTTTCACATAGGCAGAGCCACCGACTGACCACCTACAGGAGACATCTTGATGACTGTATGGGTGATCGTATGTTTACCCCTGGGATATCTTCTGTGTCCCTGCTAGACAGAGGCACACTAGCCTAAACGTACATGGGCTATCTTGTGTGATCTACTATTCACACACACAGTGTAGTAATCTGACAGGGTTGCAAATGCCAAACACACTCTGGCTAGTCTTGTACATGCCCTAGGGCAGATAGCCTAGTATCGACCTCTGAACCTATGCTAATGTTCAGGATGCACAATGTTTATTGCTGATACTGTTTGCAGGTCTTTATCGTCTTTGCTTTACCAGTTTCTATGAACAACTTCGGTATCTGCAGAACATATTTGATTATGACAGGGTTCCACTATATTATAGATGTGTCTGTTTTCATATAACTGTGTGCACAGGGCAGATTGCTGGATAGTGACAGGTTCCTGAGTTAACACATGCAACTGCCAGATATGTGTGGCCCACTGCTGTACTCAGACATGGCCTAAGTGTGTGAGCATGCCCAGTTCAGGCTTTCCATGTTTTGTTGCCTGACATTTGTCTCATTTATTCAAGTGTGTGAGCATACCCAGTGTAACCTTTCAGTATGTTGCTATCTGAGGTCCACTACATTTGTTGATGTGTGTGAACATGACCAATATTAACATTTATACTGTGTGTGTTGGAAGTCAGGTTCTATTGTTACTGCAGGACTCACCTTTGTGTCATAACTCGACAGGGATTATGCTGTGACTGCAGGGTTTCCATGAGATACTTTGCATAGACTTATCAACATTCCTTCATACAGGCTAACCACTGTAATGCTGTCATGGTTTAGTGGTTCAGTACTTTGACTATAGTGTACAGTGTCCTGGGTTCGAAGCCCATCACTGTTTTATATTTTCATACTGAGCAGACCAGACTGCTTAAGGGCCAGTTAAGCAAATATGAGCATGTTGGCTTTTGCTCAGCTATCCCCTACTTAGACCAGGCTTGTCCGACATTACTCAATATTCACCAACATTGCTGGATGTTGCCCAATATTACTCACCATTGACCACAGTTGTACTAATTGGTCTGTGCGATTTTGTTTGCATATACTACATAGTGGTAAATGCTGTTTAGCACTGCTTTATATTGCTTAGCACATGGCAATCATGCCTTAGGTGGTGCTGCAGGGCTGCCTATGTCAGATGCACATACTACACTCCCTGTACATGTTTGAAAACAGGTAGTGTCAACTTAGCCATCCCTTTTACTATATGTGCGAGTCAGAGAGAGGTATCATTTCCAGAGTTCCTACTGAGCCAGTGTATGTGCTATGTGTTGCCTCTTTGCCAAGGCCAAAGCATACTGGGCACGTCTCCTTCTGCCTACTGGGGCAGGCTCAGGCTGTTCCTCCTCCGAGTCACGCTCTGCCTGTGATGGCCTTGGCAATGGTGGGGGGCTGTTTGGCCCAGGCCTATGCTGGTCCTGCTGCAGCTGTTTTCGCAGGATCATATTATGTAGCATAGTACATACCATGACAATTTGGGTACATGTAGTTGGTGAGTACTACAAGGCTCCACCAGATGTGTCCAGGTACCGGAACTATGACTTGAGCAGACCAAACACACATTCTATTACATTTCGTGTTTGTGTGTGTGCCTCATTATGGCATTCCTGTTCAGGTGTGTGTGTGTTTCTGATGGGTGTCATGAGCCACGGCTCCAGTGCATAGCCAGCATCCCCCACTAGGTGACCATGTGGGATGTCTCCATTGGCAAATGTCTGGTACAGCTGCGTTAGATGCCAGATATGGGAATCATGGTATCTTCCAGGGCAGCCTGCACACACATTCAGTATTATGCCCTGGGCATCACACACAACCTGGCAGTTGATGGAGAGGAAGCCCTTGTGGTTGAAGTAGACCCTACCCCGCTCACCGGCTGGTGCTTTGATGCGTATGTGTGTGCAGTCTATTGCACCCACTACCTCAGGGTATTCCGCTATTTGGTGGAAGAGACGCATATTGCTGGCCAATACCTCATGGGAATTGGGGAAATATACTTGATCACCGACATGTGCTGACATGGCATCCAGGAACTGGTGCAGTACCCTGGATGCTGATGCCGGTGATATCCCCATCATATCACCAGTTGGTCTCTGGAAGGTACCTGCTGCTAATATTCTTAGGCCAACACATACCTTGCTTTCCACTGGGATGGGTTCCCCTCTGTTGGTTCTGTGTGTGAGGCATGGCCTGCACAGCTCAACAATTTGCTGCAGGAGGTCTCTGTCCACTCTATAGCGCTCCACTATCTCCAGCTCATGCAGCCCCTGGTAGGTTACCCTGGGCCTATACACTCTTCTCCCTCTCCTCACTCACTGTCCAGCAGCATTTCCATTGTCACCACCCTCAGCATGTTGCACATGTCGCCTTATAACAGCAATGGCAGCCCTGAACATTTCTTTGTCTCAGTAAAGCTTTTTCAGTTTTCACTTCTATTAGCTTACTGCAGTGTCTGTTGTTAGAAACATAATGGACTGTTGTTTGCAGAGTTTTAAGTGCTAGGCTGGGCTGGGCTAGTGTACTGCCTGTGTAATTGCCTGATTCTGATTGTTTTCTCCTGCTAGCTCTGCTAGAACTCCTGGTAGCTTCCTACTATTTGTTGTGCTTCCTTTTTCCTTTCTGTTTCCTCAGGGGGGAGCACCGCACACACAAGTGCAAACACGCGCACAGCAGCTAACACACGTGCACACATGCTTACACGGACTAAAACTTGCTTATTCAGGTTAAAACGCACACACACCAGCAAACGCTTACAACTCTTTAAACAGCCTTATGCATGCTTACTCCGGCTTAAACTCGCACTCTCACGCTTATGCTCACGCACTCTGTCTTACTCGGGTTTACAGGCACGCATACATGTGCATGCACGCTCAGCAGAAACTTTGGTGTTATCCACGGCATACACCTTCCATTTCTTGCCTTTCCCTAGCCTACCTGTTGACACACCTCTTTCCATGATGTGTAAATGACAGCAGACACATGCCACTCTGCTCCAATGAGCTTCACTTCTTTCATACATACTCCCCTCGTGATGTCACCTATCTTCTACTCTGTTACTCCCCTTATCCTCCTCCTACACTCACTGACTGTGTGCATTTGCTATGTAAACTTGCGATTCACTATCCTAACCCTCATTTACATAGGATTGCCTACTAATGCTTGGTTACATCTCTTAGACTGAGCTTCCCCCCTTAGCAACCTCTACTCGGTGGCCATGTTGTCTTCAGCCTGCCATTCCCTTGCATTGTACATTAACAATTTAAATAAGATCCACATTTGTGGGTTTTAATTTTTAGTTTTCTGGGTTTTAGAGCGCAGCCATTTGCACGGCATTGCGCTATGCCTAAGCATCAGAAATCAGAGAAAAAAAATAATTATTTTTATTTTCATATTGCATCAGGAAACATTTCCAGTGGCCGTATATTTGGCCATTGGCATGCTTCCTGCACTGGATGCAACCTTTATTTGGAGCTGTCACAGCTCCGTTTTGCTATTTGCAGAACGGTACTCAGTTGTCAACTGAGTACATTTCTGCAAATAACACTGCTCTTACTCGGACAGGTTCGGGTTTCCTGAATCACAAATCTACCTCATTTGCATGCCTTTCACCTGCAATTGAGGTAATTTGCATATCCCAGCCCTGTCCGTGTAAGAGCCATTTTAGGAGCTCTCTTGCACGCCCCTGCAGGCTGTTCCTGGATCGCTCGTTGGACATGATGGCTGCATGGAGTCTTACTCTACTCTTAGACTCCGTGCAAGCCATCGTGAATCCAGCCCGTAGACTATACACAACAGTTCAATCACTGGAAAACACAGCCATGCATACAAGTGTATCTAACCTTCCCTTACAAGCACCATTCAACAATTTGCATACAAAACATGCACCTTCCAATATTTGTGACAGATACACCAACCCAGCTGCTGTTTAAGCTGTTGAGTACATTTCAAAAACTGTACTGTGTAATAAAGCAATTTTTTCAATGTTGCATAAAGTTCATCATTTTTAGATTTCAGTCACAGTGGTAATCACAGCTATTGTTTGATGATTTCACTTACCTTACTGATGCATGATGGGCATTCCAAAAGTTTAATCAGTATATATGTTGTTGTGGAAAAGGGCTTTTGCTCAGCTATCCCCTACTTAGACCAGGCTTGTCCGACATTACTCAATATTCACCAACATTGCTGGATGTTGCCCAATATTACTCACCATTGACCACAGTTGTACTAATTGGTCTGTGCGATTTTGTTTGCATATACTACATAGTGGTAAATGCTGTTTAGCACTGCTTTATATTGCTTAGCACATGGCAATCATGCCTTAGGTGGTGCTGCAGGGCTGCCTATGTCAGATGCACATACTACACTCCCTGTACATGTTTGAAAACAGGTAGTGTCAACTTAGCCATCCCTTTTACTATATGTGCGAGTCAGAGAGAGGTATCATTTCCAGAGTTCCTACTGAGCCAGTGTATGTGCTATGTGTTGCCTCTTTGCCAAGGCCAAAGCATACTGGGCACGCCTCCTTCTGCCTACTGGGGCAGGCTCGGGCTGTTCCTCCTCCAGTCACGCTCTGCCTGTGATGGCCTTGGCAATGGTGGGGGCTGTTTGGCCCAGGCTCATGCTGGTCCTGCTGCAGCTGTTTTCGCAGGATCATATTATGTAGCATAGTACATACCATGACAATTTGGGTACATGTAGTTGGTGAGTACTACAAGGCTCCACCAGATGTGTCCAGGTACCGGAACTATGACTTGAGCAGACCAAACACACATTCTATTACATTTCGTGTTTGTGTGTGTGCCTCATTATGGCATTCCTGTTCAGGTGTGTGTGTGTTTCTGATGGGTGTCATGAGCCACGGCTCCAGTGCATAGCCAGCATCCCCCACTAGGTGACCATGTGGGATGTCTCCATTGGCAAATGTCTGGTACAGCTGCGTTAGATGCCAGATATGGGAATCATGGTATCTTCCAGGGCAGCCTGCACACACATTCAGTATTATGCCCTGGGCATCACACACAACCTGGCAGTTGATGGAGAGGAAGCCCTTGTGGTTGAAGTAGACCCTACCCCGCTCACCGGCTGGTGCTTTGATGCGTATGTGTGTGCAGTCTATTGCACCCACTACCTCAGGGTATTCCGCTATTTGGTGGAAGAGACGATATTGCTGGCCAATACCTCATGGGAATTGGGGAAATATACTTGATCACCGACATGTGCTGACATGGCATCCAGGAACTGGTGCAGTACCCTGGATGCTGATGCCGGTGATATCCCCATCATATCACCAGTTGGTCTCTGGAAGGTACCTGCTGCTAATATTCTTAGGCCAACACATACCTTGCTTTCCACTGGGATGGGTTCCCCTCTGTTGGTTCTGTGTGTGAGGCATGGCCTGCACAGCTCAACAATTTGCTGCAGGAGGTCTCTGTCCACTCTATAGCGCTCCACTATCTCCAGCTCATGCAGCCCCTGGTAGGTTACCCTGGGCCTATACACTCTTCTCCCTCTCCTCACTCACTGTCCAGCAGCATTTCCATTGTCACCACCCTCAGCATGTTGCACATGTCGCCTTATAACAGCAATGGCAGCCCTGAACATTTCTTTGTCTCAGTAAAGCTTTTTCAGTTTTCACTTCTATTAGCTTACTGCAGTGTCTGTTGTTAGAAACATAATGGACTGTTGTTTGCAGAGTTTTAAGTGCTAGGCTGGGCTGGGCTAGTGTACTGCCTGTGTAATTGCCTGATTCTGATTGTTTTCTCCTGCTAGCTCTGCTAGAACTCCCTGGTAGCTTCCTACTATTTGTTGTGCTTCCTTTTTCCTTTCTGTTTCCTCAGGGGGGAGCACCGCACACACAAGTGCAAACACGCGCACAGCAGCTAACACACGTGCACACATGCTTACACGGACTAAAACTTGCTTATTCAGGTTAAAACGCACACACACCAGCGCAAACGCGCTTACAACTCTTTAAACAGCCTTATGCATGCTTACTCCGGCTTAAACTCGCACTCTCACGCTTATGCTCACGCACTCTGTCTTACTCGGGTTTACAGGCACGCATACATGTGCATGCACGCTCAGCAGAAACTTTGGTGTTATCCACGGCATACACCTTCCATTTCTTGCCTTTCCCTAGCCTACCTGTTGACACACCTCTTTCCATGATGTGTAAATGACAGCAGACACATGCCACTCTGCTCCAATGAGCTTCACTTCTTTCATACATACTCCCCTCGTGATGTCACCTATCTTCTACTCTGTTACTCCCCTTATCCTCCTCCTACACTCACTGACTGTGTGCATTTGCTATGTAAACTTGCGATTCACTATCCTAACCCTCATTTACATAGGATTGCCTACTAATGCTTGGTTACATCTCTTAGACTGAGCTTCCCCCCTTAGCAACCTCTACTCGGTGGCCATGTTGTCTTCAGCCTGCCATTCCCTTGCATTGTACATTAACAATTTAAATAAGATCCACATTTGTGGGTTTTAATTTTTAGTTTTCTGGGTTTTAGAGCGCAGCCATTTGCACGGCATTGCGCTATGCCTAAGCATCAGAAATCAGAGAAAAAAAATAATTTTTATTTTCATATTGCATCAGGAAACATTTCTAGTGGCCGTATATTTGGCATTGGCATGCTTCCTGCACTGGATGCAACCTTTATTTGGAGCTGTCACAGCTCCGTTTTGCTATTTGCAGAACGGTACTCAGTTGTCAACTGAGTACATTTCTGCAAATAACACTGCTCTTACTCGGACAGGTTCGGGTTTCCTGAATCACAAATCTACCTCATTTGCATGCCTTTCACCTGCAATTGAGGTAATTTGCATATCCCAGCCCTGTCCGTGTAAGAGCCATTTTAGGAGCTCTCTTGCACGCCCTGCAGGCTGTTCCTGGATCGCTGTTGGACATGATGGCTGCATGGAGTCTTACTCTACTCTTAGACTCCGCAAGCCATCGTGAATCCAGCCCGTAGACTATACACAACAGTTCAATCACTGGAAAACACAGCCATGCATACAAGTGTATCTAACCTTCCCTTACAAGCACCATTCAACAATTTGCATACAAAACATGCACCTTCCAATATTTGTGACAGATACACCAACCCAGCTGCTGTTTAAGCTGTTGAGTACATTTCAAAAACTGTACTGTGTAATAAAGCAATTTTTTCAATGTTGCATAAAGTTCATCATTTTTAGATTTCAGTCACAGTGGTAATCACAGCTATTGTTTGATGATTTCACTTACCTTACTGATGCATGATGGGCATTCCAAAAGTTTAATCAGTATATATGTTGTTGTGGAAAATACAGGTCTGTAAGCAGGAGAAGATGCATTTCATTACATAAAACAGAACAAAATGATAAACATACCTCTCTCCCTCCATTGCTTCTCAAGTCTGTGCATCTGCTCAATGTACATGGCTCAGTTCTTGCACCAATCCTCCTTGCCTGAAAACAGAAAGTATGAATGATACATTCATCAAATAACAGTAATACACATTTCTCATTACAATTTCTAGACAACTTGTTTCTGAAGAATATTTTCAGCATTACAATCTTTGACATCTTTGAACACATATTGGCGGGCAGTTTGTACACAACTTGGAGGGCATGAGATTCATAACTACAATGACAATGTATGTGCAAACGCTAACCTTGAAAGTTATTTGCCTAGCTAGCACATCTTGATTGAAAAAGGAAGTTTTGAATGCAGTGAAAATAATTATTTTTATAGCACCATCTGGATGGGGGATGGTTTACAATAAGGATCCTATCTTAGGATTTCAAAGTATGAAAATGTGCTGGTCATGTAGCTAAAGAGTTTGAAAAAAAATCATTCATATCAACACTTTGTTCAGAAACATTAACAGTAATGGAAAGCATATATTCCTCTGACAGTGGGACAGTGTCATGTGGCATATCTACTTTATATGTTTGACACTTCAAAATGCCAACTTTCATATGGCCGAGCCATATTATTGACATTTGAAATGTCAAACATATGAAAGAAAAGCAAAAAAACAACAAACACTCACAGAAACACTGCTAGCAGGGGGCAAGCCCCCCCTGCACCCCCCCCACATACCCCCATAATTTAAATATACCAACTCCGAGATCTCACTACAGTGCAGAAGATGGAAATCTTTCCATTCTGCACTGTAGGGAGATGTTGGTTCCCCGTGGTCAACATTTTGAAAGTCAATCATATGGTCTCGGCCATATGAAAGTCGACTTTCTGAAGTGCCAACCATATGAAGGGGACCCTATGCGGCATAAAGCTTCTGTGAGAAAAAAAAAACATAAACGTTTTTGCACATAAAATACAGTAATGTATGTGTGAGGATTATGATATTCCTTGCCAAAGTGCATATCACTAAGAAAATGCATACATCTTCCCTGTTCTGGATTTCAAATTTTAGTCTGCCCATCTCACTCCCTCAAAAGATGAGGATGATATTATTAAATTTAATGTAATAGTTCAAGATAAAACAGACTTTGAAAGCACTTATAAAAAGTATACAATATTAACCAAAGAACTGGTCAGTCATATAACAGTCTTTAGCAAGCTTTACTGAACCTACTGTTAAGTAGCTGATGTTAATAGATTGTTATGGATTATGGATATGTTTGTACTAATTCAATGAATGACTAAGTTCTTGCAATCATGCTCAAAATATATGTTAATTTCAATACGTGGACCATGCTTCTCTAAATAAATGCTGTGGGTAGATTAAAGCAAGATAACAGTTTCAGATATGTGTCCCCTCTCTGTATTTGGACACACAGAATGTCAACATGTAGGCATGGTGGCCTGTTTCCTTACAAGCCAAGCTAACAGCCAGTACAGGTTACTCTTAAACAAACAGGTACTGCTCTACAAACCCCATTATTAGAGAGCTGATTTTAACAGAGCATTAGAGATTGTGGGCATATTCATAGGAATTCAGTAACTATCTCAGTTATTCATATCCATGCACAACATAAACATTAATGTCAAGTATTGGAATATGTTTTGCCAACAAAATAGTTTCATAGGTTCATAGGTAAGTACTAGACTATCTGCCAGAAGGCATTTATAAGCCTAACCAGAATGTGTTGGCTTTCGCCGCCCCCTTAGATTAGTTCCCTGTGCCTCTGTCCAGCAGAGCCACTGAAGTGATCCCCGGGGTAAACTTTATGTTTCCCATCCACTCGTCAAGGTTTCTCTTGAAGAGTGTTAGCGAGGAGCTCTGCCCAATGTAGATTGGAATCTTGTTCCAAAACATGGGAAGTCTCTGGGACAAGAATCTATCCCTCCAGCATGTCCTATTTATTGTTGTGGTGAGGTTTAGATCCCTAGAGTGTGTGGCTCGAGGGGATAAGCTTTTCTTTAGGTGGAGCATGTTGATTAGTTCTGGGTTGGACATGGCCTTGTATGTCAGGCAGAGATCACCTCTGAGTAGGTGGTATGCAACCGAGTACAGCTGGAGTAGGTTTCTTCAGTTAAGCTGCATAGGGCATCTGTTTGAGGCCAGTGATCCTCTTGGTGATGTACTTCTGTGGTCTTTCCAGCTGTTGCAGGTGTCTTGTAAGATACATCCCAAATGGGGCATTGTACTCTATGATTGGTCTGATAAACGATGAGTAGAGGGGCACAACGACCTCTTTTGATCTGGATGTGAACCCTTTTGTGATAAGGTGTGCCACGTAGAAGGATTTTCTAACCACTTTGGCAATGTGATTATCAAAGGAGAGTTTACTATCTACTTGGGTCCTCAGATCCCTTATTACGTCTTCCGTATTTAGGGGACTACCACCTATGTGGTACTTTGTGGGTACTTTGTTTTTTCCAAAGGGGATGACTATGCACTTTTTGGCATTTAGCTTGAGGCCATGATTTTGACACCGGGTGTCCATCTCAGTGAGACCCTTTTGGAGGATGTCTGTGTCAGTAGGAGAGTCAATTACAGCCCCTAGTTTGCAGTCATCTGCGAATTTGGTCAGCCATAGTACTCCTGTACTTGCCTGTACCTCTGAGAAGTATATGCCGAACAGGAGGGGTCCTAGGACTGAGCCCTGGGGAATGCCACTTGTAACCGCTTAAGAGTCAAACCTAGCTTCCACAACTCTTAACATGTGGGTTCTGTCCGTGAGCCAGTTGGCAACCCATCTTGTGATGTAGGGGTTTATGTTCAGGCTGGTGAGCTCGTCTATAATACCAGAATAGAGAATGGTGTCAAAGGCCTTTGCAAGGTCTAGGTAGGCTGTGTGTACCACCTTTCCCTCATTTATAGCCTTGGTAACTGTCTCAAAGAAGTCCATCAGGTTTAGGAGGCATGATCTGCCCTTAACAAAGCCGAACTGGGTAGGGTCCAGTGTTTGGAGGTTCCCAATGTCTCTGTTTATGAGTTCCATGATTATGCGCTCCATAGCCTTGCAGACCAAGCTAGTCAGGCTTATAGGGTGATAGTGACCAGGGTCTGTTGTGGAGCGGAATAACCGTTGCTGTGCACCACTCTATGGGTACATAACCTGTGGAGAGGCTTAGTTTGAACAGTGTGTTTAGGTGAAGGGTTAGTTTGTCTTTGAACTCATGTAGGTCACAGCCTGGGACTCCATCCGGTCCCATTGATGCTGTGTTTTTGGCTTTGGAGAGGGATGTTTTAACCTGAGTGTCTGTGATTTCATGAGCTCTACATTCTTCTGGTATGGTTATGGGCCCTTTTGGGGGTGAGAGGGGGGTGTAGTTTGCGCTGAACCTGTCTGCCAGGATGTTGGAAATATCGGTCGGCTCAGTGTATTTTGTACCATTCTGCACTAACTCTGAGCAGATCTGAGCATTGCCACTTAGATTCTTGACATAGCTAAAGAATGCCTTGTGGTTATCTTTGGAGTCCTTGGCAATTTTTCTTTTAAAACCTGCCTTGGATGATTGTATGAGGGACCATAATTTCTTGCTGATACTGATCAGGGTTGTCTTCCCTTCTTGGGATTTTACTCTTTTCTGTACTAGTTTCCTCCTTCTATTGTATAACATGTTTATGGCAGGAGTCCACCAGTCTGGTTTCCTTTTCTTGGAGGAGTGAGTCTTGGTTTTACTTGGGATAGCACAATCCATGCATTCTTGTAGGTGCCCATAAAATGCATTAGTAAAGGATTTTGCAGCTTGGACAATGTTATCCTTTAGCATGGGGGCTTTAAAACTATCCACCTCGGTCTTAAGTAATGTAAAGATTGCTTTTGAAAAGTTTTTCATGGTGGTTTCCTTGTCCAGGGGTTGGGGCGGAATGTGGATATCCAAAGTGATTTGTTTATGGTCAGATCTAACCAGTGAGGGGGTTGACCTTCGGTGTGGAGCACCGGTCACCCATGTTGGTGATGACCAGGTCCATGTTGTCACTTCTGGTGGGAGTGTTGACCAGTTGATCCAGGGTGTTTGAGTTTATAAATTCTAGGAAATGTTGGGCAAGGGAGTTAGTACTTGAGTAGTTCTCCCAATTAATGTGTGGGTAATTGAAATCACCAAATATTAGGGTGTTTGGTAGGACCTTTATATTTCCCAGTGTTTCCAGAAATGCGGAATGGGGGTCCTGGGACATGGTGGGTGATCTGTAGCAAGCTACAATTTGAATTGCAGTTTTTCCCGTTGTTAGTTGTACATGGATGATCTCTGAAGCATCGTGCTGTGCCACTAACCTGGAGGTGTGGGTATCCTTGATGAATATGGATACACCCACGCCTTTTGTATTTCGGTCCGGGTTCTGTGGCCAAAATGTATGGTATGAGTTGTAGTCTGGTAGTATTCAGGTGCTCTCTGGAGCCTTAAACCAGGTTTCTGTTTCTACTCATATATTGATTTTCTCCATACTGAGGAGTGCCTCAAGTGCATGCATTTTGAGGTTTAGACTTCTGGCATTGAGTAGCATCACCCTCAGTTTTCTGCCTCGAGTGCATGCATTTTGAGGTTTAGACTTCTGGCATTGAGTAACATCACCCTCAGTTTTTTGTTACTTGTGCTATTTATGGTGGTGGGTTTATCTTTTGAGACTTGCCTAAAAAGGCACTATGGGGCTGGCAAGAGCCTTGGCCAGTATTCAAAAGCCTAAGGGTGACAGGTGCAAGCTGTTGTTGAGCATGTCATGCCAGGCAGACAGACACTGGATCCCCTTTGAATGACACCAGAATCTTAGCCAATTGTTGAAATTGATATGTCATAGTTTATTACTAAGCTAATTGCCCTTACGAGCCATTTTAAGCCTAGCCAGTTATCCCTTGTTCATAGGTTCATAGGTTCATACAAGGCTATCTGCCCTAGGGCATTTATAAGCCTAGCCAGAATGTGTTTGGCTTTCGCCACCCATTTTAAATTTATTTTGCTATGCCCTTTTTCGAGGTTAGTATACTGTGCCTCTGTCTAACAGTGACACAGAAGTGATACCTGGGGTAAACCTACGATCTCCCATCCACTCATCAAGATTCCTCTTGAAGAGAGTCAATGAGGGACTCTGCCTAACCTGGACTGGGATTTTATTCCAGAGTGAAGGGAGCCTCTGGGTTATGAATCTGTCCCTCCAGCATGTCCTATTTATTTCAGTGCTGAGGTCCAAGTCTCGAGTGTAGCTCGATGGGATTTGGATTTTCTGAGGTGCAGCATGTCCATTAATTCGGGTTGGACATGGCTTTATACGCCAGGCACAGATCGCCTCTGAGCAGGTGGTGTGCCACTGAGTAGAGCTGGAGTTTCTTTAACTGGCAGCATATGGCATCTGTTTGAGCCCTTTGATCCTCTTGGTGAGGTACTTTTGGTGTCTTTCCAGTTGCTGCAGGTGTCAGGTAAGGTACATCCCAAAAGGGCATTGTACTCAATTATGGGCCTGATGAGGGATGAGTAAAGAGGCACAATGACGCCCCTGATCTAGATGTGAATCCCTTCATGATTAGGTGGGCTATATAAAATGTTTTTCTAACCCCTTTGGCCACGTGGTTGTCAAATGAGAGATTGCTATCAACTTGGGTCCCCAGGTCCCTAATTACTTCTTCTGTACTTAATGGATTACCACCTATGTGGTAATTTGTGGGCACTTTGTTTTGCCAAAGGGATGACTATACACTTTTTGGCATTTAGCTTGAGGCCATGGCTCTGGCACCAGTTGTCTGTTTCTATGAGGCCCTTTTGGAGGATGCTTGTGTCGGCTGGAGAGTCGATTATGGTGCCCAGTTTGCAGTCATCTGCAAACTTGGTCAGCCACAGTCCTTCCATGTTGGCCTGTACCTCTGAGAAATATATACCGAACAAGAGAGGTCCCAGGACTGAGCATTGTGGGACACCACTTGTAACTGGTTTGGAGTCTGACATTGCTCCAGCAATTCTAACCATGTGGGTTCTGTCCTTGAGCCAATTTGCAATCCATCTAGTGACATAGGGGTTTATATTTAAGCTGGTGAGCTTATCTATAATGCCCGAGTGGGGTATTGTATCGAAGGCTTTTGCGAGGTCCAGGTAGGCTGTGTGGACCACCTTCCCCTCGTCAATGGCCTTGGTGACTGTTTCAAAGAAATCAACCAGGTTTAAGAGGCAGGATCTTCCCTTAACAAAGCCAAACTGGGTAGGATCCAGTGTTTGTAGGTCCCCAATATATTTATTTATGAGGTCCATGATGATCCTTTCCATAGCTTTGCAGACTAAGCTAGTCAGGCTTATGGGGCGATAGTTTCCAGGATCCATTGAGGCACCACCTTTATGGAGAGGGACCACTGTTGCTGTACGCCACTCTTTGGGCACATATCCTGTAGTAAGGCTGAGAATGAACAGTAGTTTTATGTTTGGGTTTAGCTCTTCTTGGAGTTCATGTAGGACGCAGCCCAGGACACCGTCTGGTCCCATTGGTGCTGTGTTTTTTGCTTTGGAGAGGGCGGCTCTTACCCGGGCATCTGAGATGTCAGGGGCAGCACTCTGCTGGGATAGATATTTGCCCTTTGGTGGGAGGGGAGAAGTTTGCGCTGAACCTGTCAGCTAGGATGTTGGCAATGTCTGTGGGTTCGTGTATTTTTGTCATTTTGGACTAATTCTGAGCATATCTGGGAATTACCACCCAGGTTCCTAACATAACTAAAGAAAGCCTTGTGATTATCCTTAGTGTCCTGTGCAATTTTTCTCTCGAAGCTGGCCTTAGACAATTTTATGTGTGCCCGTAGTTTTTTGCTAATACTGATCAGTGATGCCATCCCTTTTTGGGATTTTGCTCTATCATTTAGTAGCTTCCTCCTTCTATTGTATAGTTTGTTTATGGCTGGGGTCCACCAGACAGGACGTCTGCCTTTGGAGGATTGGGTCTTGGTTTTATCTGGGATTGCATGATCCATGCATTCCTGAAGGTGTTCATAGAATGCGTTTATAAAGGATTCTGAGGTCTGGGCCGTATTTTCCACAGGCCCGGGGGCTTTGAAGGATTCCACCTCAGTTTTGAGGAGTGTGAAATTTGCTTTAGAGAAGTTTTTTACTGTGGTTTTCTGGGCAGGGGGTGGGATCGAGATGTGAATATCCAGTGAGATTAGTTTATGGTCTGATCTTACCAGTGAGGGATACACTTCTGGTCTGGAGCATAGAGTCCCCATGTTGGTGATGATCAGGTCCAGTATGTTTTCCCCTCTTGTGGGAGTGGTAACAAGTTGTTCCATAGCATTTGAGTTTATAAATTCTAGGAACCTTTGGGCTAGGGTGTTGGAGCTAGAGTAATGCTCCCAGTCTATGTTTGGGTAGTTGAAGTCGCCCAATATAATGGTGTTTGGAGAGACCTTCATATTTTTCAGTGTTCTCAGGAAGGCCGAGTGGGGTTCCTGGGCTTGGGAGGGTGGTCTGTAGCAGGCTATAAACTGGAAGGCAGTTTTACCCACTGTTAGTTGCACATGGATAGTCTCTGATGCTTCGTGCTTTGCCACCAACCTGGAGGTGTGGGTATCTTTGATGAATATCGATACTCCCCCTCCTTTTGTGGTTCGGTCCAAGCTTTGGGGCCGAAAAGCATGGTATGAGGTATAACCTGGTAGTGCTGGGGTGCTCTCGGGAGCCCTGAACCAGGTTTCTGTTACTGCACAGATATCGATGTTCTCCATGCTAAGGAGAGTTTCGAGTGCATACATCTTGAGGTTTAGACTTCTGGCGTTGAGTAGCATTACTCTTAGTTTCTTATCCCTTGTGATACCTATGGAGGTGGGTTTGTCTTTTGAGCCTTGCCTAAAAAAGGCACTATGGGGTAGCAAGAGCCTTTGCCAATATCCAAAAGCCCAGGGGTGACAGGTGCAAGCCATCCCTAGCAAAGCATCGTGGCTTGTCGAGCATATCATCCCAAGCTGACAGGCATTGGATCCCCTTTGAATGACACCAGTACTTAAGCCAATTGTTGAAATTGATCATCTTGTCTTCATATTGTGGCATCATTCTTGGTGAGGGTAAGATGCTACTCAAGGTCAGGGACATACCGGCCTGGGCTACATGCTCATTGTGCTCCTTTATGTCTCTTTTCATGTAGTCCAGGGAGGTACGTCTCAGGTCATTCACACCAGCATGGACAATGACTGAGTCATATTTGTACTTGCCTTGGAGTGACCTGAGTGCTTGTGTTATGTGGCGGATCCTAGCGCCCGACAGGCTGCTCACCGTGACCCTCTCCTTGTTCAGCCTGGTGTGCGGGACGTCAGTGTGCCTGACGATAGAGTCACCTATTACAAGTGTATCAGGTGTGTTGTTTAGTCTTAAGGGCTGTGACTGTTCGGCACACTGGCTTTGTGAGATATGTGTTGCACGTGTTTTGTTTTGGGGTAGCGGCTGCTTGGGTGTCTGCTTTGGAGGTCTCTGCTGCTTCGGCAGATCTTTATTTAGAGCCTCCGAGTATGTTTTTGTGTGATTATGTGTTTGGTTTGCTGTCGTGGTAGGTCTATGTGAGACTGGAATTGTAGTGAGTGTGGTTTCCTTCTCCTCCTGACTGGTTATGCCAGTACTGAGTTGAGAGAGCTTAGCCTCCAGTTTGGCTATATGGTTGCATCTCTCACATGTGTTGGAATTTGTTGCGAGGAGGAGAGGGTTGTCTCTGTACATGAGGCAGTTGTAACATTGCCTCAAGATTCCCAGATTCACCAGCTGGACCAGAGAGGAGATTGACAATTCACCTTTGGACATGCTAGAATAATATTGGGAATTCCTTAATAATTGAAAACCAGGGCTAGTGGGGAGTGAGGGTGTAGTACTTTTAATTTTTAGTGCTGACTTATATAATTGCTTTAGTGAGCAAGTGCCAGGTAACTTAAGTGCAATGTGTTACTGGTAACTTAAATGCAAAAACGACAAACAGTAACTTTCTTTCAAGTGAAACAAGGAAATAAGTACAGTAAGCAATGCAGATATCACTAGTGATCCACAGAAGCGCTGAGAAGCCACGTATTAGGTGGAATTAGCGTTCCAGGGAAATAGCAAGCAAACAAACAACAAGCATATAAACAAAGCTAGATTCAGCAGGCCTGGATCTAGTCTATGCTACAGCAAACAAGGTGTACCAATTTCAGTAAGATACAGTTCAAATATTCAGGCACTATAAACCTTTAACCAGAAATTCCCAGCTTAGAAGGGCAGAGTCCAGCCTCTTCTCCCATAAGAGTGCAGACCACAAACCTTCTTAATGTAAAATAACTGGCCTGAAGCCCAAGTGCTTAAACCAGAACTAATGCACTTTAAGAATAACAGACACTGGGCTCTCAATCAGCAGTTCCCAACTTAGAAGGATGAAAGCTACCTGTCCTGCCACCACAGTGCATGCCACAAACCTTCCTAATGTATAACAACTGGTCTGAAGCCCAAGTGCTTAATCCAAAAGACTTAGAATGATAGCTACACTTTAATCAAGTTACTACCAAGCAGTAATAAATACAATGGAATACTTTAGAGAATGCCTGTGAGACTCAAACCCTGCACCTTGGGTTTATAAGGCAAACACCTTAGCCAATAAGCCACCCTCCCAACCCTTTATTGGAAAGGCTCAACCAGACTCTGCTACACTTTGCTGTGAGGGAAAGGTTGGTTTGCTTTTTATTTGTTGTATTTTGTATTGGTTTATTTCCTTTTTATATTCTGAGTGCTGTGATTTGTTTTCTTTACCTTGTGTTTTGCTTGTGTTCTGCTTTTAACTGCATATTAAAACTTCAAAAGACACCACAGCTCTGTTTCTTGTGAGTCAGGCAGAAGTTAGAACTGATCAATTAAGGACTCATACATAAGATAGAACAGGTCACTTAAGGTTAATCATTTGTAAACTGAGAGGGTGGAACTAGGAACTAAACCTTTCATTTAAGGGGTAAAATAAAAAAATTCAGAGCTTTATTGGAAAGGCTCACCCAGACTCTGCTACACTTTACTGTGAGGGAAAGGTTGGTTTGTTTTGTATTTGTTGTATTTTGTATTGGTTTATTGCCTTTTTATATTTTGAGTGCTGTGATTTGTTTTCTTTACCTGCGGTGGTGGTGTTGTGGTAGCATTGTCACCTCACAGTAAGATGCTGTCTAGTTCAATTCTCAGCTAGAGCATCTTCTGCATGGAGACATGTGTGAATGGGCGTACCTTCGTTAAAGGTTGTGCATCAGGGCTGGTAACTCGGCATGTAAAAATCAACTACCAATCATTAGTGGACCAGAGTTCCGCTGTGGCGACCCCTAACGGGGAAAAGCCCAAAGACACAACAACAACCTTGTGTTCTGCTTTTAACTGCATATTAAAATTTCAAAAGACACCACAGCTATGTTTCTTGTGAGTCAGGCAGAATTTTTTTCTTACCCCCCCCCCCCCCGTCACTGTCATGTTCTTAAATACCACTGTCTTTCTAGCTGCCTGCCTCTTATGTTAATTTGACCACAGATCTCATTTCCTCTCTGCTTTCACTGGCTTGTGTGAGTAATCACAAAATTATCATTTTGTGAAATCACTCCCCTTCAACTATTTAAATGTATTGGCCATTCTACTGTATTCCATAGTACCGGAATACAAAAGTGATCACCCCCTTTCAATCTAGCTTGCTGTTATAAAAATAGTGACTCTCCACTAAAACTTAACTTTTTAGACAGGTAAAACTTAAATTACCTACTTTCCACATCTAACTTCTCTAGTGCACACTGCAGTGTTTAGGATAAACCATTTTTTTTCATCTTACCTTTAAGCATCCCTGTGACTAGCACTTGCTATAATACCTGCTGGAAAGCACTAGGAAGCCTTAAACTGATACAAGCACTCAACCCTCCTTATTAACAAGGAGAAATTAATCATAGGCAATAAACAGCGTATAATTGCAAAGTACTTTGATAAGGTAAGGGAAAACAGCTCCTGTACTTAAAAAAAAAAAAAAAAAAAAAAAAAACCACCAAACCAGGCATGTCCAAGGGTCAGCTTCCATTGATTTCTCCTGTCCACCTGGTGAATCTGGGCATACTAGAGCAATGCAGCAATTGCCTCATGTACACAGACAACCCTCTCCTCCTACCACCCAACTCTACAACCTGTGAGAGATACACTTACATAGCCAAACTGGAAGCAACGCTCTCTCCACCCAAGATTGTGCTAGACAGTCAAGAGGAGAAGGTTAACACCCGCACTACACCTCAACACATAGCCCTTCTAAACTCACATCACCAACACCCACACATAGCAACACTAAATCCACATATGTGGAGGCCCTTAACTGTAACCTGCCCAAGCAACAAGGACCTCTGAAGCTGAAACGCAAACACCAATCACAACCAAAGTATCACATAGCTCACAACACCAGTGTGCCACCCAGCAACAGCCCCTAAAGCAAGACAACATACCTAACACTTTAGTCATAGGTGACTCTATAGTCAGGCACATTGATGTCCCACTCACCAGGCTGAACAAGGAGAAAACTACAGTGAGATGCCTGTCGGGTGCCAGGATCCACCACATAACTCATGCACTCAAGTCACTCCACAACAAGTACAAATATAACTCTGTCATTGTCCATGTCGGAGTGAATGACTTGAGACGTACCTCCCTGGACTACATGAAAAGAGACATGGAAGAGCTCTCGGATCATGTGGCCCAGGCAGGTATGACCCTAGCCCTTAGCAGCATCCTGTCTTCGCCCAGAATGATACCACAATATAAGGACAAAATGATTGATGTCAACAATTGGCTAAGCCTCTGGTGTCATTCAAAGGGGATCCAGTATCTGTCTGCCTGGGACACATGATCGACAGACCATGATGCTTTGCCAGAGATGGTCTGCACCTATCGCCCCTGGGATTCAGGTTACTGGCTAAGGCTCTTGCCACCCCTAAAGTGCCTTTTTTAGGCAAAGTTCAAAGGACAAAACCACCACCCTAACAGGTACAAGCATGCAAAATCTGAAGGTAATGCTACTCAATGCTAGAAGTCTAAACCTCAAAATGTACTCTCTTGAGGCACTCCTAAAAATGGAGAACATTGATATCTGTACAGTAACTGAGACCTGGTTTAAGGCTCCAGAGAACACCCCTGCAATACCAGGCTACAACTCTTACCACACTTTTCGGCTATGAAACCAGGATCAAAACACTAAAGGTGGAGGAGTGTCCATATTCACCAAGGATATTCACACCTCCAGGCTAGTTGCGCAACGCAATGCGTCTGAAATTCTCCAGGTGCAACTAACACTAGGTAAGACTGCAATCCAAATTGTAGCTTGCTACAGATCCCCCACCATGCCCCAAGATTCTCACTACATCTTTCTAAACATACTGGAAAATATTAATATACAACCAAACTCCCTAATACTGGGTGATTTCAACTACCCTGCCATTAACTGGGAAAACGACTCGTGCACCAATACCTTTGCCCAGTGGTTCTTGGAATTCATAAGTTCTAATGCCCTGGATCAACTAATCCATAGTCTCACCAGGGGCTCCAATTTCCTAGACCTGGTCATTACCAACATGGGAAATTGCTGCTTCACACCTATGGTTACCCCCTCGTTGGTCTTGTCAAACCATAAGCTAATCACCCTTAACATCCACATCCTACCCTCACCCCCCCCCCCAGTAAGGAAACCTCCATAAAAAACTTCTCCAAGGCCAACTTCATGCTACTCAAGTCAGAAGTTACAAACTTCATGACACCCATGCAGACGGGAACTGAAAATTCGACTGCTGAGTCCTATACTAAGGCACTGTACGAGCACATCCACTCATGCATGAATCGTGCCATGCAAAATAGAACCAAGATGCTCTCCTCCAAAAAAAAAGAAGCTAATATGGTGGTCCCCTGCCATAAACAAACTTTACAACAAAAGGAAAAAACTGTTGCAGAAAAGAGGAAAATCCCAGGATGCAAAAAACTCCCTTACCAGCCTCCGCAAGAAGCTGAGATCCCTCATAAAATCCTCCAAAGCTAGTTACAAAAATAAAATTGCCAAAGATTTCAAAGACAACCACAAGGCATTCTATAACTATGTCAAGAATCTAAATGACAATGCTCAGATCTGCTCTGAGCTACAACAGAATGGCATTAAATATACTGATCCCAAGGATATTGCCAATATCCCGGCAGACTCTCCAAAGCTAAGAATACAGCATCCATGGGACCAGATGACATCCCGGGCTGTGTACTACATGAACTACAAAATGAACTGGCACCTCACCTAAGTGTCATGTTTAATCATACCCTCACCTCAAGCTTTGTGCCCACTGAGTGGCACACAGCTACAGTTATGCCACTCCACAAAAGGGGATCCACCTTGGATCCCGAGAACTACCGCCCCATCAGTCTGATGAGCCTGGTCTGCAAGGCCATGGAACGTATTATCATGGAACTTATAAACAAAGATATTGGCAACCTTAAAACACTGGACCCCACCCAGTTTGGGTTTGTGAAGTGCCAATCTTGTCTCCTGAACCTTATTGACTTCTTCTAATTAGTCTCCAGAGCCATGGACAAAGGTGAGGCAGTCCATACAGCCTATCTGGACTTTGCCAAGGCGTTTGACACCATCCCCCACTCTGGAATCATAGATAAACTTACTAAGCTGGGCATTAATCCCTACGTCACTTGATGTGTTGCCAACTGGCTTACTGACAGAACCCACACTGTAAAAGTAGCTGACTCCAACTCCAGCTCCAGACAAGTGACAAGTGGAGTACCTCAGGGATCAGTCCTGGGACCGCTCTTGTTTGGCATCTACTTCTCTGAAGTACAGGCCAACAATAAGGGACTCTGGCTAACAAAGTTTGCAGATGACTACAAACAGGGAGCCATTACTGAATCCCCAAATGATGTGGATACTCTACAAAAGGGCCTTACAGAAACAGATGCTTGGTGCCAGAGCCATAGGCTCAAGCTCAATGCCAAGAAATGTATAGTTATCCCCTTTGGGAAAAAACATGTACCCATGAATTATCACATAGGTGGCAGTACACTAAACACAGAAAGTGTGATAAGAGCCTTAGGGACATAGGTGGACAGTGGTCTCACCTTCAATAACCACAACGCCACAACTGTCAGGAAATCCTTCTATGTGGCACACCTCATCACTAAGGGCTTTTCATCCAGAAAAAAAGGAGGTCATTGTCCCGCTGTACTCATCTCTCATTAGACGTATTATAGAGTACAATGCTTCATTTGGTATGTACCTCTCAAGACATCTGCAACAACTGGAAAGGCCGCAGAAATACATCACTAAAAGAATCACAGGCCTAAAGCAGATGCCCTACGCTGACCACCTTAAAAAACTCCAGCTATACTCTGTCGCATATTGTCTACTCCGAGGCGATCTCTGCTTAACATACAAGGCCATGTCAAACCCAGAGCTGTCAGACATGCTACACTTAAAGAAATCCCAATCCCTCAGAGCCACATGCTCCAGGGATCTAAATCTTGTCATCACGATAAACAAAACATGTTGGAGGGATAAGTTCCTGACCCAGAGACTCCCCAGACTCTGGAATAGACAGCCCATACATGTCAAGCAGAGTGCCTCTTTGGACCTCTTCAAAAGTAACCTTGATGATTGGATGGGAGAAAGGAAATTCACCCCAGTGATCATGTCAGTCACCCTGATAGACAGGGGTCCAGGGAAATAAATAGTGTGGGAAGAAATAGCCAGGGAATTGTTATGGCTAGGCTTGTATAGGCCCTAGGGCTGATAGCCTAGTACCAACCTATGAACCTATACTGTGGTATCATTCTTGCTGAGGGCAGGATGCTACTCAGGGCCAGGGTCATACTGGCCTTGGCTACAAGATCAAAGATCTCTTTCATGTCTCTTTTCATGTAGACCAGGGAGGTACGGCTCAGGTCATTCACACCAACATGGACAATGACAGAGTCATATCTGTACTTGTTCTGGAGTGACCTGAGTGCTTGTGTTATGTGGCGGATCCTGGCACCCGGCAGGCAGCTGACAGTAACCTTCTCCTTATTCAGCCTAGTGAGTGGGACGTCAGTGTGCCTGACTATAGAGTCACCTATTACTAGTATGTCGGGTATGTTATTTTGCCTTAAGGGCTGTGATTGCATGGCACACTGGTTTTGTGAAGTATGTGTTTCATGATTTGTGTTGGGGGTGGAGGTTGCTTGGATGTCTGCTTTGGAGGTCTCTATTGCTTTTGCAGATTTTTATTTAGAGCCTCCAAGTATGTTTTCGTGTATTTATGTGTGTTTTTTGCCAGTGCTGGTTTAATGGGTCTGTATGAGACTGGTGGTGTGATGCAAGTATTTCCCTTCTCCTCTTGACTGTCTGATCCAGCCGTGGGTTGAGAGAGCTTAGTCTCCAGTTTAGGTGTATAATTGCATCTCTCACATGTATTAGTGTTTGGTGGTAGGAGGAGAGGGTTGTCTGTGTAGATGAGACAGTTGTAACATTGCCTCAAAATGCCCAGATTCACCAGTTGGACTGGAGAGTATGCCTGAAACTGCCCTTTGAACATGCCTGGATAGGTACAGTGAACTGTTTTACTGAATGGCTGGTAAGGTTGAATAGAGAGCCTTGTCCTTCTGTACAGTTTAGGAGGGTCTAGTGCTAGGGTTTATAAGTGCTTGCTATGAATTTTATATCTTGAGTTGTTTCAGTAGCACTCTCAGTCAGAACTCAATTAGATTCAAGCAATGAATGCAGAGGTAACAAACAGGGAATCTTAATTATGCAAGCAAGCCTTGAGACAATCAGATAAAACACACAAGTAGTTTGGCCAGTATTTAAAAGAGCAGGATTAAGGGTGGGGGGAAAATAGCACTTTCCCCTCAGAAAAATAACACTTTCAACACAGATCAGAAGCCAGCAAATATGATCTTAAATCAATCAAGCAAAAGCAATTAGAATACTGCAGAACTTTGGAAAGAGGTGCCAAAAAATATACTTAATTTATATCTTGAGTTGTTTCAGTAGCACTCTCAGACAGAACTCAATTAGATTCAAGCAATGAATGCAGAGGTAACAAACACGGAATCTTAATTATACTAACAAGCCTTGAGACAATCAGATAAAACACACACGTTGTTTGGCCAGTATTTAACAGAGAAGGACTAAGGGTGGGGGAAAAATAGCATTTTCCACTCAGAAAAAGAACACTTTCAACACAGATAACAGTTCCACATATATGTTTCTCCTTTGTGGATTGGAACCCACAGCATGCAAAATTTAACTGTGTTGGCCAGTGGCCTTACAGAGCAAGCTAACTTTCAGCAAGCAGAGAGTTCAGTTAAAAAAAAACAGGAACTGCAAGTGTTTATTAGAAATCCTGCAGTGAACAGATGAATACAGAAACTGCAAAAACTTTTTGGACGTTTTATTGTAGCAAAATAACAGCAATTAACACATAACTGAAAACATGTATAAGCAGCAGGAGAGGCATTCCTTTCTGGCTAAAATGAATGTGTCTGTGTACTTTCTCAGGAGGAATGAATTAAAGAAGTTATCCATGTGTTTTTATTCCAGTGTATCATGGTGCAGTAGGTGATACTGTGGTACCATAATGGAAAACTATGAAGGGCTTGGTCATCAGTGATGCAGAAGGACAGTGACTATGTGAAACTGTGTCATTAGACATTGTAAATCATCTGTACATCTGCAAAAGTCATAATTATTTATAATATACATGTTATTAAATAAATTAACAAAATGGGAATCGAACACACAGCTACAAGAAGAGCAGTTACCAAACCAACATAATCATTACCATGAGCTAACTGTCACAGCAGCTATCAAAGGGTTATAAAAAAACATCTATCTGATATATATGGGTCAGAGAAATATCTGTAAAACCATGGGAATGCTCGGTTACGCGTAGAATATTGGCACTTACTGTAGGGATGTATGGGTTTCCTCCACACCTCAGCAACACTCCATCATAGCTCCTCCATGTCACGCCAATGCAGGTTGTCATAGCAGTGGTGAACCTGCTCTCTAGGTGGTAGACCCCTGTCCTTTTCATTGCTCCCTCACGATCTCGTGCCATATGTCTATCATGGTGAAGTTCCTGGGTCTGGCTCTCATCCTCCACTCCAATCCAGCATACAGAGTCAACATCTGGATCATCTCCTCATTTTCCCAGTTGGATGCCCAGACACATCTCAGCCTCTTCGAGGTAGCCATAATGATTCTCAAGTTGAAGAAGTCTGGAAAATACAGACACAGAGAAATGCTCATTGAGGTCCAATCAGTTTGCAGTTAGCAATGGTCTGATCAGTAAATGTATCAAAATCAATATTTGAATGTGGTGCTGATGTCATATTATCAGATAATTGGAAGATAACAGGCACATACCACTTATGGCACCATTTATTGATACCTATTAGGTGTTTCCACAGAATACCTGAAGGTTACATCACATAAAGTCTATTTATAAAGAGGTGTGCAAATGGAATTCCCCAAAAAAATAATTTTATTGAATCTGATTAATTATGTATGACACAAATGGTACTTAAATGTGGGTGCACATTAGGTGCACTTTGATTATTTGATTTAGAGTGAGAGGTACATTGGCAATTGGTAGCATTTCTGTTTTGGTGATGAGTGAATCTCTTCAAGTCAGTCATTTCCAAAGGTAGCTGTTTAAATTAATTTTTACTCAAAATGTTATCTTTAACATTTACTGGAGTGATGTTGTCTTGAACTTAATGCATGCAGGTGTTGCTATTTTAAATAACTGATATCAGTACCATATGCAGTTGTATAGACAGACTTACATTGCAGAAGTTAACACTATATAATGGCTGATTTGTGGATCATTCGCAATTCTTACTGGTAACTCATTGCACTCTATAGTGTAACTACAGCAACCTACAGATTCTGACATTGTCATTACGTATTATGTTATATTGATATTATGGATATTTCTTAATTCATATTTCCTACCAAAATTGTTTAAAGCATGTACTGTTGCTCTTATGGATATTTCTTCAATAAAGATCCTTAACAAAGGTCTTGTCACTACTGGTTCAATATACTAAGTATCCATACTGTCTGTGTCCTGCCTGTAGGGCCCAAAGTTTTCTGGCACATTCCGTAAGTTGTTACATTGTTATTTGCTGCAGCATCTTAATGTGCAATGCATGCAGACTCCCGTGGCATTATGTTGTTGTCTTTAAACCTCTATTTAACATATATGTAGTTTGAGGGGTTCTAGTACATCTTATGAACTCTAAAGATAGTGTGAGTTATGTTGATTTTACATCTGTTATGTATGATGCCTATATTGTTATATTTTATATATCATGTTAGTATTTATCACAGACAGCGTTAAATAGACTTTTGCATTGCACAGGAATGCATACCTGTTGTGTTGGCATACACTGTTCACAGAATCAAATGCATTAATGGGCTGACAGAAATATTATCATCTGTGTATCACTGTCTTTCAAATGGCAAACTGTCTTAGGGTTGACAACTTCTCTCCCCCAGGAATATGACTTCATAATTGATGGTCTCCAACAACATGGATAGTCTCTAGGCAAGTCAGGTGATGCAGTTTGGAGACATGAAATCAGGACCAGCCTCACCAAGATGATACATGCAGTGGGAGGAACAACCAATCCCATGATTCCTGTAGATGATGCTGCTCTGACATAGATTCTTCATGTATCAAACAGAATGAGACATTACAAGAGATCGAGGGATGCCACCAGTGGTGAACCACCATTGACCACCCCCAATGGGATCACAATATTTCTGGCCTCACTGCATAAAGCAAAAGGGGAGGGATGCATACCCAAGGGTGGGATTGAAGCTGGGGATCCAGGCCAAAATTGTATGCCTTTCTTTTGATAACAAAGCTGGGTATAAAGACAATAACTGCATATTTCTGTAGCATGCATATTCATGTATTGTTGGTTTTGATTTACTACAGCAGAGTTGAGCCGTGCACACATATTCCCACATGGTGAGGATGATGAACACAAGTCTAATAGCATGTACTGATACAACTGAATTACAGACAGACTAGTGCAAACAACATGTGTAATGCAGTTTGCATTAACATTCACAGATCCATCTACTTCAGGACTAAATCAGAGACTGGCAGGTGAGTATCTTCATACAGTTGCTGTGACTACTACATTGTTATTACCACAGCCTCATTTAATGGCACTGTTACTCAACTGTCATATTGATATTTACATAAAATTGTACACTTCAATTACAACCAGTGGGGACCCATGCCATGCAGGTCCAAGTGTAGATAGACCAGGTATGTCACAGCAACATTATCACACCTTGCATCGATATGTAGTGCACATATACATGACATTTATGTCAATATTTGTCAACACAGTCCCATCTGGTGTACAGTTGCAATGTCTCTCATGTGAGTATTTGCAGCCCTGTTACTGTTTTGTGCATGTGATGCTGTCAGTATTGTTTTTAAGTACATGGCTGCATTGTCTTTCTCTTTACTTTCCCACCTTAGGATCCATAGCATAACCCACAACCTGTCCACGGCAGTAGTCTGTCAGTTGTAGCTATTAATTATGTTTCTTACCTGTCATTGCTGCTACTCCTGTTGTTGTTGTCATTAATTATGTTTCATATCTGTCATTGCTGCTTCTCCTGTTGTTGTCATTATGTTTAATACCTGTCATTGCTGCTACTCCTGTTGTTGTCATTAATTATATTTCATACCTGTCATTGCTGCTACTCCTGTTGTTGTCATTAATTATGTTTCATACCTGTCATTGCTGCTTCTCCTGTTGTTGTCATTATGTTTAATACCTGTCATTGCTGCTACTCCTGTTGTTGTCATTAATTATATTTCATACCTGTCATTGCTGCTACTCCGGTTGTTGTCATTAATTATGTTTCCTACCTGTCATTGCTGCTACTCCTGTTGTTATTAATTATGTTTCATACCTGTCATTGCTGCTACTCTGGTTGTTGTCATTAAATATGTTTCATACCTGTCATTGCTGCTACTCTGGTTGTTGTCACTAGTTATCTTTCATACCTGTCATTGCTGCTATTCCTGTTGTCATTAATAATGTTTCATACCTGATATTGCTGCTACTCCGGTTGTTGTCATTAATTATGTTTCATACCTGTCATTGCTGCTACTCCTGTTGTTGTTATTAATTATGTTTCATACCTGTCATTGCTGCTACTCTGGTTGTTGTCATTAATTATGTTTCATACCTGTCATTGCTGCTACTCCTGTCGTTGTCTTTAATTATGTTTCATACCTGTCATTGCTGCTACTCCGGTTGTTCTCATTAATTATGTTTCATAACTGTCATTGCTGCTACTCCTGTTGTTGTCATTAAATATGTTTCATACCTGTCATTGCTGCTACTCCGGTTGTTGTCATTATGTTTCATACCTGTCATTGCCGCTACTCCAGTTGTCATTAATTATGTTTCATAACTGTCATTGCTGCTACTCCTGTTGCTGTCATTAATTATATTTCATACCTGTCATTGCTTCTACTCCTGTTGTTGTCATTAATTATGTTTCATACCTGTCATTGATGCTACTCCTGTTGCTGTCATTAATTATGTTTCATACCTGTCATTGCTCCTACTCCTCTTGTTGTCATTAATTATGTTTCATACCTGTCATTGCTGCTACTCCGGTTGTTGTCATTAATTATGTTTCATACCTGTCATTGCCGCTACTCCGGTTGTTGTCATTAATTATGTTTCACAACTGTCATTGCTGCTACTCCTGTTGTTGTCATTACTTATGTTTCATACCTGTCATTGCTGCTACTCCTGTTGTTGTCATTAATTATGTTTCATACCTGTCATTGCTGCTACTCCGGTTGTTGTCATTAATTATGTTTCATACCTGTCATTGCCGCTACTCCGGTTGTTGTCATTAATTATGTTTCATAACTGTCATTGCTGCTACTCCTGTTGTTGTCATTACTTATGTTTCATACTTGTTATTGCTGCTACTCCTGTTGTTGTCATTAAATATGTTTCATACCTGTCATTGCTGCTACTCCGGTTGCTGTCATTAATTATGTTACATACCTGTCATTGCTGCTACTCCTGTTGCTGTCATTAATTATGTTTCATACCTGTCATTGCTGCAACTCCTGTTGTTGTCATTAATTATGTTTCATACCTGTCATTGCTGCTACTCCTGTTATTGTCATTAATTATGTTTCATACCTGTCATTGCTGCTACTCCTGTTGTTGTCATTATTTATGGTTCATACCTGTAATTGCTGCTACTCTTGTTGTTGTCATTAATTATGTTTCATACCTGTCATTGCTGCTACTCCTGTTGTTGTCATTAATTATGTATCATACCTGTCATTGCTGCTACTCAGGTTGATGTCACTAATTATGTTTCATTACTGTCATTTCTGCTACTCTGGTAGTTGTCATTAATTATGTTTCATTCCTGTCATTGCTGCTACTCCTGTTGTTGACATTAACTATGTTTCATACCTGTCATTGCTGCTACTCCTGTTGTCATTAATTATGTTTCATACCTGTCATTGCTGTTACTCCTGTTGTTGTCATTAATTATGTTTCATACCTGTCACTGCTGCTACTCCCATTGTTGTCATTAATTACGTTTCATACCTGTCATTGCTGCTACTCCAGTTGTCATAAATTATGTTTCATACCTGTCATTGCTGCTGTTGCTGTCATTATGTTTCATACCTGTCATTGCTGCTAGTCCTGCTGTTGTCATTAATTATGTTTCATACCTGTCATTGCTGCTACTCCTGTTGTTGTCATTAATTATGTTTCATACCTGTCATTGCTGCTACTCCTGCTGTTGTCATTAATTATGTTTCACACCTGTCATTGCTGCTACTCCAGTTGTTGTCATTAATTATGTTTCATACCTGTCATTTCTGCTACTCCTGTTGTTGTCATTATTTATGTTTCATACTTGTTATTGCTGCTACTCCTGTTGTTGTCATTAATTATGATTCATACCTGTCATTGCTGCTACTCCGGTTGTTGTCATTAATTATGTTTCATACCTGTCATTGCTGCTACTCCGGTTTTCCCATTAATTATGTTTCATACCTGTCATTACTGCTATTCCTGTTGTTGTCTTTAATTATGTTTCATACCTGTCATTGCTGCTACTCCTGTTGTTGTCATTGATTATGTTTCATACCTGTCATTGCTGCTACTCCTGTTGTTGTCATTAATTATGTTTCATACCTGTCATTGCTGCTACTCTGGTTGTTGTCATTAATTATGTTTCATTCCTGTCATTGCTGCTACTCCTTTTGTCATTAATTATGGTTCATACCTGTCAGTGCTGCTACTGCTGTTGTTGTCATTAATTGTGTTTCATACCTGTCATTGCTGCTACTCTGGTTGTTGTCATTAATTATGTTTCATACCTGTCATTGTTGCTACTCCGGTTGTTGTCATTAATTATGTTTCACACCTGTCATTGCTGCTACTCCTGTTGTTGTCATTAATTGTGTTTCATACCTGTCATTGATGCTACTCCTGTTGTTGTCATTAATTATGTTTCATACCTGTCATTGCTGATACTCTGGCTGTTGTCATTAATTATGTTTCAATTATGTTTCTGCACCTGTCACCCCTTGGATTCAGGTTACTGGCTAATGCTTTTGCCCCCCCATAGTGCCTTTTTTAGGCAAGGTTCAAAGGATAAAAACACTACCGTAACAGATAGAAGCAGGCAAAATCTGAAGGTAATGCTACTGAATGCTAGAAGTCTAAACCTCAAAATGCACTCTCTCAAGGCGCTCCTAAAATTGGAGAACATCGATATCTGTGCAGTAACTGAGACCTGGTTTAAGGCTCCAGAGAGCACCCGTGCAATACCAGGCTACAATTCTTACCACACTTTTCGGCCACAAAACCAGGACCAAAACACTAAAGGTGGAGGAGTGTCCATATTCACCAAGGATATTCACACCTCCAGGCTAGTTGCCCAACACAATGCATCTGAAATTCTCCAGGTGCAACTAACACTAGGTAAGACTGAAATCCAAATTGTAGCTTGCTACAGATCCCCAACCATGCCCCAAGATTCTCACTCCACTTTTCTAAACATACTGGAAAATATTAAGATATAACCAAACACCCTAATACTGGGTGATTTTAACTACCCTGCCATTAACTGGGAAAACTACTCAGGTACCAACTCTTTTTCCCAACGGTTCTTGAAATTCATAAATTCCAACGCCCTGGATCAACTAATCCATTGTCCCACCAGGGGTTCCAATATCCTAGACCTGGTCATTACCAACATGGGAGATAGATGCTTCACACCAGTGGTCACCCCTTCATTGGTCAGGTCTGACCATAAGCAAATCACCCTTGACATCCACATCCCACCCCCACCCCCCAGTAAGGAATCTTCCTTAAAAAACTTCTCCAAAGCCAACTTCAAGCTACTGAAGTCAGAAGTGACAAACTTCACAACACCCATGCAGACGGGATCTGGAAGTTTGACTGCAGAATCCTACACTAAGGCACTGTACAAGCACATCCACCCGTGCATGAATCGTGCCATCCCAAATAGAACCAAGATGCTCTTCTCCAAATAACTAAGCCAATCTGGTGGTCCCCTGCTATAAGCAAACTATACAACAGAAGGAAGAAACTGCTGCAAAAAAAGAGAAAAATCCCAGGATGCAAAAAACTCCCTCACCAGCCTCAGTAAGAAGCTGAAATCCCTCATAAAATCCTCAAAAGCTAGTTACGAAAATAAAATTGCCAAAGATTCCAAAGACAACCACAAGGCATTCTATAGTTATGTCAAGAATCTAAATGGCAATGCTCAGATCTGCTCTGAGTTACAACAGAATGGCATTAAATATACTGATCCCAAGGATATTGCCAATATCCTGGCAGATCGATTTAGTGCCAACTTCACCCCCTAAAGGGCAAATCTCAATACCAAAACATTGCCAAATTCCGATAATCACGGCCACACAGGTAGAAACCGCACTCTCCAAAGCTAAGAATACAGCATCCATGGGACCAGATGACATCCCAGGCTGTGTACTACATGAACTACAAAATGAACTGGCACCTCACCTAAGTGTCATGTTTAATCATAGCCTCACCTCAGGCTTCGTGCCCACTGAATGGTGCACAGCTACAGTTATCCCACTCCACAATGGAGGATCCACTTTGGATCCTGGGAACTACCATCCCATCAGTCTGACAAGCCTGATTTGTAAGGGCATGGAACACATTATCATGGAACTTATAAACAAAGACATTGGCAACCTTCAAACACTGGACCCCACCCAGTTTGGGTTTGTGAAGGGCTGATCTTGTCTCCTGAATCTGATTTACTTCTTTGAATCAGTCTCCAGAGCTGTGGACAGGGGTAAGGCAGTCCACACAGCCTATCTGGACCTCACCAAGGCCTTTGACACCATCCCCCACTCTGGAATCATAGATAAACTTACTAAGTTGGGCATAAATCCCTACGTCACTCGATGGGTTGCTAATTGGCTTACTGACAGAACCCAGACTGTAAAAGTAGCCGATTCCAAATCCAGCTCCAGACAAGTGACAAGTGGAGTACCTCAGGGTTCAGTCCTGGGACCACTCTTGTTTGGCATCTACTTCTCTGAAGTACAGGCCAACACTAAGGGACTCTGGCTAACAAAGTTTGCAGATGACTGCAAACTGGGAGCCATTATTGAATCCCCAAACGATGTGAATATTCTACAAAAGGGCCTTACAGAAACAGATGCCTGGTGCCAGAGCCATGGGCTCAAGCTTAATGCCAAGACATGTATAGTTATCCCCTTTGGAAAAAAACATGTACTCATGAAATACCACATAGGTGGCAGGACACTAAACATCGAAAGTGTGATGAGAGACTTAGGGACACAGGTGGGCAGTGGTCTCACTTTCGATAACCACATTGCCACAACAGTCAGGAAATCCTTCTATGTGGCACACCTCATCACTAAGGGCTTTTCATCCAGAAAAAAGGAGGTCATTCTCCCACTGTACTCATTCCTCATTAGACCCATTATAGAGTATAATTCCCCGTTTGGTATGTACCTCACAAGACATCTGCAACAGCTGGAAAGGCCACAGAAATACCTCACTAAAAGAATCACAGGCCTAAAGCAGATGCCATATACTGACCATCTAAAAAAACTCCAGCTATCTCTGTGGCATATCATCTACTCAGAGGCTATCTCTGCTTAACATACAAGGCCATGTCAAACCCTGAGCTGTTGGACATGCTCCACTTAAAGAAATCCCCATCCCAAAGAGCCACATGCTCCAGTGATCTAAACCTTGTCATCAGAATGAACAAAACATGCTGGAGGGATAGGTTCCTGACCCAGAGACTCCCCACACTCTGGAATAGACTGCCCATACATATCACGCAGAGCGCCTCATTGGCCTTCTTCAAAAGGAACCTTGATGATTGGATGGGAGACAGGAAATTCAACCCGGGGATCATGTCAGTCGCTCTGCTAGACAGGGGCCAGGAGAAGTAAATATTGTGGGAAGAAATATCCAGAGAATTGTTATGGCTAGGGTTGCATAGGCCCAAGGGCCGATAGCCTAGTACCAACCTATGAACAATTGAACCTATACCTGTCATTGCTGCTACTCCAGTTGTTGTCATTAATTATGTTTCACACCAGTCATTGCTGCTACTCCTGTTGTTGACATTAATTATGTTTAATACCTGTCATTGCTGCTACTCCCGTTGTTGTCATTAATTATGTTTCATACCTGTCATTGATGCTACTCCGGTTGTTGTCATTAATTATGTTTCATACCTGTCATTGCTGCTAAATCAGTTGTTGTCATTAATTATGCTTCATACCTGTCATTGCTGCTACTCCTGTTGTTGCCATTAATTATGTTCCATACCTGTCATTGCTGTTACTCCTGTTGTTGTCATTATATTTTATACCTGTCACTGCTGCAACTCCTGTTGTTGTAGCTATTAATTATGTATCATAACTGTCATTGTTGCTACTCCGGTTGTTGTCAATTATGTTTCATACCTGTCATTGCTGCTACTCCTGTTGTCATTAATTATGTTTCATACCGGTCATTGCTGCTACTCCTGTTGTTGTCATTAATAATGTGTCATACCTGTCATTGCTGCTACTCCTGTTGTTGTCATTAGTTATGTTTCACAGCTGCCATTGCTGCTACTCCAGTTGTTGTCATTAATTATGTTTCATACCTGTCATTGCTGCTACTCCTCTTGTTGTTATTATGTTTCATACCTGTCATTGCTGCCACTCCTGTTGTTGTAGCTATTAATTATGTATCATAACTGTCATTGTTGCTACTCCAGTTGTTGTCATTAATCAAGTTTTATACCTATCTTTGCTGCTTCTCCTGTTTTCATTAATTATGTTTCATACCTGTCATTGCTGCTACTCCTGTTGGTATTAATTATGTCTCATACCTGTCATTACTGCTACTCCTGTTGTTGTAGCTATTAATTATGTTTCATAACTGTCATTGTTGCTACTCTGGTTGTTGTCATTAATTATGTTTCATACCTGTCATTGCTGCTACTCCTGTTGTCGTTAATTATGTTTTATACCTGTCATTGCTGCTACTCCTGTTGTCATTAATTATGTTGCATACCTGTCATTGCTGCTGCTCCTATTGTTGTCATTAATTATGTTTCACACCTGTCATTGCTTCTACTCCTGTTGTTTTCATTAATTATGTTTCATAACTGTCATTGTTGCTACTCCGGTTGTTGTCAATAATTATGTTTCAAACCTGTCATTGCTGCTACTCCTGTTGTTGTCATTAATTATGTTTCATACATGTCCTTGCTGCTACTCCAGTTGTTGTCATTAATTATATTTCATACCTGTCATTGCTACTACTCCTGTTGTTGTCATTAATTATGTTTCAAACCTGTCATTGCTGCTACTCCTGTTGTTGTCATTAATTATGTTTCACACCTGTTATTGCAGCTACTCCTGTTGTTGTCATTAATTATGTTTCTTACTTGTCATTGCTGCTACTCCTGCTGCTGTCATTAATTATGTTTCATACCTGTCATTGCTGCTACACCTGCAGTTGTCATTAATTATGTTTAATACCTGTCATTGCTGCTACACCTGTTGTTGTCATTAATTATGTTTCATACCTGTCATTGCTGCTAGTCCTGCTGTTGTCATTAATTATGTTTCATACCTGTCATTGCTGCTACTTCTGTTGTTGTCATTAATTATGTTTCACACCTGTCATTGCTGCTACTCCTGCTGTTGTCATTAATTATGTTTCATACCTGTTTTTGCTGCTACTCCTGTTGTTGTCATTAATTATGTTTCATACCTGTTTTTGCTGCTACTCCTGTTGTTGTCATTAATTTTGTTTCACACCTGTCATTGCTGCTACTCCGGTTGTTGTCATTAATTATGTTGCATACCTGTCATTGCTGTACTCCGGTTGTTGTCAATATTTATGTTTCATACATGTCATTGCTGCTACTCCTGCTGTTGTCAATATTTATGTTTCATACCTGTCATTGCTGCTACTCCTGTTGTTGTCATTATTTATGTTTCATACCTGTCATTGCTACTACTCCTGTTGCTGTCATTATGATTCATACCTGTCATTGCTGCTACTCCAGTTGTTATCATTAATTATGTTTCATACCTGTCATTGCTGCTACTCTGGTTGTTGTCATTAACTATGTTTCATACCTGTCATTGCTGCTACTCCGGTTTTGCCATTAATTATGTTTTATACCTGTCATTACAGCTATTCCTGTTGTTGTCAATAATTATGTTTCATACCTGTCATTGCTGCTACTTCTGCTGTTGTCATTAATTATGTTTCATACCTGTCATTGCTGCTACTCTGGTTGTTGTCATTAATTATGTTGCATTCCTGTCATTGCTGCTACTCCTTTTGCCATTAATTATGTTTCATACCTGTCAGTGATGCTACTCCTGTTGTTGTCAATTAATTGTGCTTCATACCTGTCATTGCTGCTATTCTGGTTGTTGTCATTATGTTTCATACCTGTCATTGCTGCTACTCCTGTTGTTGACATTAATTATGTTTCATACCTGTCATTGCTGCGATTCCTGTTGTTGTAGCTATTAATGTATAATAATTGTCATTGTTGCTACTCCGGTTGTTGTCATTAATTATGTTTCATACCTGTCATTGCTGCAACTCCTGTTGTCATTAATTATGTTTCATACCGGTTATTGCTCCTACTCCTGTTGATGTCATGAATAATGTGTCATACCTGCCATTGCTGCTACATCTGTTATTGTCATTAATTATGTTTCATACCTGTCATTGCTGCTACTCCTCTTGTTGTCATTAATTATGTTTCATACCTGTCATTGCTGCTACTCCTGTTGTTGCCATTAATTATGTTTCATACCTGTCATTGCTGCTACTCCTGTTGTTGTCATTAATTATGTTTCACACCTGTCACTGCTGCTAGTCCTGCTGTTGTCATTAAGTATGTTTCATAGCTGTCATTGCTTCTACTCCTGTTTTTGTCATTAATTATGTTTCACACCTGTCATTGCTTCTACTCCTGCTGTTGTCATTAATTATGTTTCCTAACTGTCATTGTTGCTACTCCGGTTGTTGTCATTAATTATGTTTCATACCTGTCATTGATGCTACTCCTGTTGTTGTCATTAATTATGTTTCATACCTGTCATTGCTGCTACTCCGGTTGTTGTCATTAATAATGTTTCATTCCTGTCATTGCTGCTACTCCAGTTGTTGCCATTAATTATGTGTCATGCCTGTCATTGCTGCTACTCCTGTTGTTGTCATTAATTATGCTTCACACCTGTTATTGCTGCTACTCTTATTGTTGTCATTAATTATGTTTCATACCTGTTATTGCTGCTACTCCAGTTGTTGCCATTAATGATTTTTAATACCTGTCTTTGCTGCTACTTCTGTTGTTGTCATTAATTATGTTTCATACCTGTCATTGCTGCTACTCCTGTTGTTGTCATTAATTATGTCTCATACCTGTCATTGCTGCTACTCCTGTTGTTGTCATTAATTATGTTTTATACCTGTCAATGGTGCTACTCCTGTTGTCATTATGTTTCATACCTGTCATTGCTGCTAATCCAGTTGTTGTCATTAATTATGTTTCATACCTGTTATTGCTGCTACTCCTGTTGTTGACATTAACTATGTTTCATACCTGTCATTGCTGCTACTCTGTTTGTCATTAATTATGTTTAATACCTGTCATTGCTGCTACTCCTGTGGTTGTCATTAATTATGTTTCATACCTGTCATTGCTGCTACTCCTGCTGTTGCCATTAATTATGTTTCATACCTGTCATTGCCGCTACTCCGGTTGCTGTCATTAATTATGTTTCATACCTGTCATTGCTGCTACTCCTGCTGTTGTCATTAATTATGTTTCACACCTGTCATTGCTGCTAGTCCTGCTGTTGTCATTAATTATGTTGCATACCTGTCGTTGCTTCTACTCCTGTTGTTGTCATTAATTATGTTTCACACATGTCATTGCTTCTACTCCTGTTGTTGCCATTAATTATGTTTCATAACTGTCATTGTTACTACTCCGGTTGTTGTCATTAATTATGTTTCACACCTGTCATTGCTGCTACTCCAGTTATTGCCATTAATTATGTTTCATGCCTGTCATTGCTGCTACACCTGCTGTTGCCATTAATTATGTTTCATACCTGTCATTGCTGCTACTCCTGTTGTTGTCATTAATTATGTTTCACACCTGTCATTGCTGCTACTCCAGTTATTGCCATTAATTATGTTTCATACCTGTCATTGCTGCTACACCTGCTGTTGCCATTAATTATGTTCCATACCTGTCATTGCTGCTACTCCTGTTGTTGTCATTAATTATGTTTCACACCTTTCATTGCTGCTAGTCCTGCTGTTGTCATTAATTATGTTTCATACCTGTCATTGCTGCTACTCCGGTTGTTGTCATTAATTATGTTTCATACCTGTCATTGCTGCTACTCCGGTTGCTGTCAATAATTATGTTTCACACCTGTCATTGCTGCTACTCCTGCTGTCATTAATTATGATTCATACCTGTCATTGCTGCTACTCCGGTCGTTGTCATTAATTATGTTTCATACCTGTCATTGCTCCTCCCCCTGTTGTTGTCATTAATTATGTTTCATACCTGTCATTTCTGCTACTCCTGTTGTTGTCATTATGTTTCATACCTGTCATTGCTGCTACTCGTGTTGTTGTCATTAATTATGTTTCCTACCTGTCATTGCTGCTACTCCTGTTGTTGCCATTAATTATTTTTCATACCTGTCATTGCTGCTACTCTGGTTGTTGTCATTAATTATGTTTCATAGCTGTCATTGCTGCTACTCTGGTTGTTGTCATTAATTATGTTTCATACCTGTCATTGCTTCAACTCCGGTTGTTGTCATTAATTATGTTTCATACCTGTCATTGCTGCTACTCCGGTTGTTGTCATTAATTATGTTTCACACCTGTCATTGCTGCTACTCCGGTTGTTGTCATTAATTATGTTTCATACCTGTCATTGCTGCTACTCCGGTTGTTGTCATTAATTATGTTTCACACCTGTCATTGCTGCTACTCCTGTTGTAATTAATTGTTTTTCTTACCTGTCACTGCTGCTACTCCTGTTGTTGTCATTAATTATGTTTCATACCTGTCATTGCTGCTACTCTTGTTGTTGTCATTAATTATGTTTCAGACCTGTCATTGCTGCTACTCCTGTTGTTGTCATTAATTATGTTTCATACCTGTCATTGCTGCTACTCCGGTTTTTGTCATTAATTATTTTTCATACCTATCATTGCTGCTACCCCTGTTGTTGTCATTAATTAGTTTTTATACCTGTCATTGCTGCTACTCCGGTTGTTGTCATTAATTATGTTTCATACCTGTTATTGCTGCTACTCCGGTTGTTGTCATTAGTTATGTTTCATACCTGTCATTGCTGTTATTCCTGTTGCTGTCATTAATTATGTTTCATACCTGTCATTGCTGCTACTCCTGTTGTCATTAATTATGTTTCATTCCTGTCAGTGCTGCTACTCCTGTTGTTATCATTAATTGTGTTTCATACCTGTCATCGATGCTACTCCTGTTGTTGTCATTAATTATGTTTCATACCTGTCATTGCTGATACTCTGGCTGTTGTCATTAATTATGTTTCATACCTGTCATTGCTGATACTCTGGCTGTTGTCATTAATTATGTTTCATACCTGTCATTGCTGCTACTCCTGTTGTTGTCATTAGTTATGTTTCATACCTGTCATTGCTGCTACTTCGGTTCTGGTCATTAATTATGTTTCATACCTGTCATTGCTGCTACTTCGGTTCTGGTCATTAATTATGTTTCATACCTGTCATTGCTGCTACTCCTGTTGTTGTCATTAATGATGTTTCATACCTGTCATTTTTGCTAGTCCTCTTGTTGTCATTAATTATGTTTCATACCTGTCATTGCTGCTACTCCTGTTGTTATTAATTATGTTTCATACCTGTCTTTGCTCCTCCCCCTGTTGTTGTCATTAATTATGTTTCATACCTGTCATTGCTGCTACTCCTGTTGTTGTCATTAATTATGTTTCATACCTGTTATTGCTGCTACTCCTGTTGTTGTCATTAATTATGTTTCCTACCTGTCATTGCTGCTACTCCTGTTGTTGTCATTAATTATTTTTCATACTTGTCATTGCTGCTACTCTGGTTGTTGTCATTAATTATGTTTCATACCTGTCATTGCTGCTACTCTGGTTGTTGTCATTAATTATGTTTCAAACCTGTCATTACTGCTACTCTGGTTGTTGTCATTAATTATGTTTCATACCTGTCATTGCTTCTACTCCGGTTGGTGTCATTAATTATGTTTCATACCTGTCATTGCTGCTCCTCCAGTTGTTGTCATTAATTATGTTTTATACCTGTCATTGCTGCTACTCCTATTGTCATTAATTATGTTTCATACCTGTCATTGCTGCTACTCCTGTTGTTGTCATTAATTATGTTTCATACCTGTCATTGCTGCTACTCCTGTTGTTATTAATTATGTTTCATACCTGTAATTTCTGCTACTCCGGTTGTTGTCATTAATTATGTTTCACACCTGTCATTGCTGCTACTCCTGTTGTAATTAATTATGTTTCTTACCTGTCATTGCTGCTACTTCTGCTGTTGTCATTAATTATGTTTCATACCTGTCATTGCTGCTACTCTTGTTGTTGTTATTAATTATGTTTCATACCTGTCATTGCTGCTACTCCTGTTGTTGTCATTAATTATGTTTCATACCTGTCATTGCTGCTACTCCGGTTGTTGTCATTAATTATGTTTCATACCTGTCATTGCTGCTACCCCTGTTGTTGTCATTAATTAGTTTTTATACCTGTCATTGCTGCTACTCCGGTTGTTGTCATTAATTATGTTTCATACCAGTCATTGCTGTTACTCCTATTGTTGTCATTAATTATGTTTCATCAAAACAACTACGGTACCACCAATGAGCGACACTGTTCAAGTAGACACCACGTAAATTCTTTTAATCCAAATGTTTAATCCACATAACGCCAAGACATACGATCCATACAGTAAAACACAAAACGAAACTCTAGTCTGTCATAGCACCAAAGAACAAGCAAAACGTCAAAAGCAGTTTAGCGCTTTCAACCATAGAATACTGGTCTTCCTCAGAACTGCTGGTGAGAGCGTTCTATCCGTTTAAAAAAACTCTTTGGCGCCAAAAAGTGATTCACTTCTTAAAGGCGCAACAACACATCACACTCATAATCTACTAATGAATTGTGTATAAAATGTAATAAAATATGATGAAATAAAATGAACTGAAGTGAAACATTATAAAACCTGCTTGTTTTGCACACAGAAGCATAGATGTAGAAATTAAATTCAATTCACTCCAAATGACGTATTTAAAAATTAGTCATATCAAGGTTGTCTTTTAACAGAAATGGTGTTGTTGGTTTTAGATAATAACTTCATTTTTTTTGAAGGTGAGTTATTTAGGCAGACTAGGGGCGTAGCGATGGGGGCGGCTTGCGCCCCCATCTACGCCAACCTGGTTATGCTTAATTGGGAGGATGAAGTTTTATTTAAGAGCCCATATTTTTCCAAAGTCATGTATTATTCCAGATTTTTGGATGATCTGTACATGTTGTGACAAGGAAGTAAGGAAGATTTGCAAGCTTTTATAGATTATATCAACAACAGTAGTGATTATTTGAAGTTTATGCATGCTATAGATACAACGGGTTTACCATACTTGGACACATTGGTAACACATTCTGATGGGAAGGTGACCTCCAAAATTTATAGGAAAATTACTTTTTCCAATAATTACTTGGACTATACCAGCTGTCATCCCACCAAAGTTAAATACAATGTCTTCAAAGGACAATGTATTAGAGCCGCAAGAATGGTCTCCGAGTTAACAGATATGGAAATAGAATTAACACAAATCCAAAGGTATTTTTCACAACGGGGGTTTCCGGGAAATATGATGGAAGAGGTTGTGTCTTACATTTTAGAACAATGGGGTTGAAAGTATAAACCACTTTTGGGGTCAGGAGATATTCAAATCCTTCCAAATTTGAATAACAATGGTGTGGGACCCAGTTATTTAAGGGCTTGTATTCTACCTTACAATATTGGTACTGACAAAATTAAACAAATTATTTTTAAGTTTTGGCATTTGATAAGTAGTGACCAATATTTAGCCAATATATTGTGCACTAAACCAAAATTTGTATATAGGATGGGCAATAACATGAAAAAACTATTAGAACATCATACAGTAGATAGTAGGAAGAACAAATCTTATACAGGTAGTAGAAAGTGTGGTTTTTGCAATTATTGTAAATATATGTATTGTGACAATCAAATTGTATTAGAGAATGGACATAAAAGTTTTATTAAATGTAAAAATGGAAATTGTAATACTAAACAAGTTATATATTTAGCTAAATGTGACTCCTGTGAGGCATTTTATGTGGGGAGGACTGAACGTAGTCTAAAAAAGCGTATTTACAATCATTTATATAGTATTAGGGTGAAGGATTTAACTAACGCTTTGTATAGACACGTTCATTTGTTAGGTGTAGAACACACTTTTAAATTTTTAATATTGGAGGAAATTCCCAGTAATCCTAGGGGTGGTGATGTCAAAGGATTGATAGCATTCAAGGAGGCTTGGTGGCAGTTGTTTTTAGATGCCACCAGTCCACCTGGACTGAATGACAGTATATCCATTAAAAGTCTATTATTATAGTTTTAAATACTGGTAGACTGATAAATTTCAAGAGTTTGAACATCTGATATTTTCTCTATAGATACTATGGGTTCTTTTATGTTGACATAAACATTTATAATTACTTCAATTTTTATGTATATTTTTTAGTTTACTGGTACTTAATACATTTAATAGACACAGTTTTTACATTTTTATATATACATTCATTCATTAATTGATTATACACAATTCAAGATCAGATTAAGTATATATTCAAACACAATTATTTAGCATACTAGTTATATACATCTTTTCTTGTATGATATATGATCAACATATGATGTATAGTAAATATTATATTATGAATATTTTATTAATTACAACAAAAGTATTTTTATATAGGTTATGTTGATTGCTTGACAATTAATTAATTAATTAATTTTTCTATATATTTATATACTTATTTATTTATTGAGTCACTTTTGTCAAGAAAATAGAGTATTTATTTTAATAGAAACTATTTTTTTCATATATTATATTTATTATATTTATTATGTATGAATTTTTATATGAATATACCAGTCTGTGCAAAATTTTATGAACATTTTTGGAATATCTTACAAACATTGTAATATTATTATGCTTATTCAACCTTGATATGACTACTTTTTAAATACGTCATTTGGAGTGAATTGAATTTAATTTCTACATCTATGCTTCTGTGTGCAAAACAAGCAGGTTTTATAATGTTTCACTTCAGTTCATTTTATTTCATCATATTTTATTGCATTTTATACACAATTCATTAGTAGATTATGAGTGTGATGTGTTGTTGCGCCTTTAAGAAGTGAATCACTTTTTGGCGCCAAAGAGTTTTTTTAAACGGATAGAACGCTCTCACCAGCAGTTCTGAGGAAGACCAGTATTCTATGGTTGAAAGCGCTAAACTGCTTTTGACGTTTTGCTTGTTCTTTGGTGCTATGACAGACTAGAGTTTCGTTTTGTGTTTTACTGTATGGATCGTATGTCTTGGCGTTATGTGGATTAAACATTTGGATTAAAAGAATTTACGTGGTGTCTACTTGAACAGTGTCGCTCATTGGTGGTACCGTAGTTGTTTTGGTGGTTTGCACTTCACATCTTGTTGGTAATTATGTTTCATACCTGTCATTGCTGCTACTCCTGTTGTCATTAATTATGTTTCATACCTGTCATTGCTGCTACTCCTGTTGTAATTAATTATGTTTCATACCTGTCATTGCTGCTACTCCTGTTGTAATTAATTATGTTTCATACCTGTCATTGCTGCTACTCCTTTTGTCATTAATTATGTTTCATACCTGTCATTGCTGCAACTTCTGTTGTGTTTAACTATGTTTCATACCTGTCATTGCTGCTACTCCGGTTGTTGTCATTAATTATGTTTCATACCTGTCATTGCTGCTACCCCTGTTGTTGTCATTAATTAGTTTTTATACCTGTCATTGCTGCTACTCCAGTTGCTGTCCTCCATTAATACTTTGTCCTTCTTCTCATTCCTAAGCCAGTTTACATCAACATCATGAAGTGCACATATGAATAGCATGTGTATGTCACGCATTCAGCATATTTTAACTGTGATCACTTGGTTAATGATGTCAGTGATGTGATCAGTAATGTTGTTTTTTTCCTTTGCAATAGTTTTTGTATTTTATTTATTTATTTCTTTGACATTTGTTCACCTGGATGGTCTGAATGGGCAGGAAAAAGCCTATTTTTAGTCATGGCCCAGGGAGAAAAGCTCCAGTTATAGTCTACAATGTACAAAGTTTATTGGGAAAAAGACAATATTACAAGAATTCCAACTAATAGATACATTGTGATAAGCAGATGAGTAGACATTTTTCTAAGCAAAAAACACAACATTTTTCTAAGCAGAAAAACACAGTATTACAAGAACTACAAGTAATTGGGTACATTGTGATAATGAGATGAGTAGACATTTTCTAAGCGGCAATTATTTTCTAAGTAGAAAGCAAAATATTCCTAGAAATACAAGTAGAAAGTACATTGTTAGTTGTGGATGCCATTAGATAGTATAAGGATAGTAAAGAGGGAAAAGTACTGGGGAGGTAGGAGTAGCCTAGGTAGGAGAAGTATTAGGGAGGTAGGAGGAGCCTAGGCAGGAGAAGTACTAAGGAGGTAGGAGGAACCTAGGTAGGAAAAGTACTAGGGAGGTAGGGGGAGGGGAGAGGAGGGTGTTGAGGGATGGTGGGAGGGAAAAGATGGGGAGAGAGAGAGAGAGAGAGAGAGAGAGAGAGAATGAAGGTGAGATTAGCCTGGTCTGGGGAAGAGATTAGCCTGGATCAGTACATGAATACAGCCAAGAGTTGTTCAAGTGCTGTTTTAGTACAGTTTTAAAGGCAGGTAGTTTGGTAGTAGTTCTTACAGACAGTGGGAGTAAGCTCCATTCTTTTACAACATAGTGGGAGTATAGGCTTTGTCCAGGTGTCTTAGATGGTTTTGAGATAGCGAGAAGGTCTTTGTCTGTAGATCTAAATGTCCTGTTTAGGCTGTAAGGTTTGATAGTGTTATTTAGGGCTGGACAGGCTAGGGATTTGTAGACCATGTTGTGTAGAGTAAGTAGTTGGATGTATTCAGTAGGTGGTTGAGGAATTCTTGCCAATTTATTTTTTTAGTGATGTACAGTGTTGTGTTCAAATTGTGTTCTAGTTTTAAAGTCTTTGGCAAACTTGTCCACTTTGTTATAGCACTGTTCCATTTCAGATCTAGTGGAGCTCTGTAAGTTAATAAGTACAGATGCACCATAAAGTGGGAGGGGGGGGGTAGCAGGAAAGTTTTGGTGCGGATAACTTTAGTTGAAGAGTTTAGGTAGTGTTTGTTCCTATACAGTATGGTGAGCTTCTGGTGGGTTTATTTTTATTTATTTTTGTATTTTGTTGAACATGGAAATCAAACTGTAGGAGGTCATCTATGATAACACCTAGAAGCATGGTGTGGTGGATTACTTTAATAGTGGCATTATCAGTGGAATGAATTTTGAAAAAGTCTACACTGGTAGTGCAGTCATCTGGTTAAAGAAGCAGCTTACTTTTTTGGGTTATGGAATAGTTGTCAGTCAGTGGTCATCCCACTTCAACAGCACCATCATCCCATGAGGGTTTGTCAGGGGTGTGTTTTTTGTATTCCTCACATATGTCATGTATGCTGGCCTTGTAACCAAATCATATACTTCATATATGTTGATTACATTAAACATATATACAGCAGACCTCATGTAAAGTCATTGTTATGTGTAACATTGCACATGTCATATGTCTTTAATGCTAACCATCATGTGATGTAAGCAAATTGTCCTGATCTGTGTCTTTGTATCTTGTAGCACATCAACTATCTGCATCATCTAACAGCCCATCCAGTGATCATGATGTGGTTTCAGATGTCTCTCAACATGATATTATGGTCCCTGGCACTCAGGACCATGGGATGTTTGGAAACTCCATCCATGATGCTGACATGGATATTGCTGCAGCTGTATCATCAGATGTGGAGGTCAGCTTGTCTAGCCATTTGGAGGATGATGGCATAGTGGATGTCGAACAGGTTGAGGCCATTGACCAACAGATCCCAGTTAATACCACTGCTGATAGCAGTTCTACACAACAGCCAGAAACAGGATGTCACATAGATGTAGATGAGCAGAAATTGTGCATGGCCAGGTGTCAGAATGTTTCAGCCTCCTGCTGCAGTCAAATGAATAGTCACAGCAATGGCATCAGTCAGACATCCATGCACTTGCATGTGCCACAGATTGTGTGACACACCGGCTACATGGCATGCATGAAGGTCAAGAGCACAGACACGGTGAGATCATGGCTGCATTGGCTGCTCAGAATGAGACTCTGCTAGCTCTGGCATGATTGATAGAAACCCCGGTCTCTACTGTACTGCAGCAGTGTCATACTACCAACAAGATTCTGTCTGCCCTGACTGTGCTCAGAAGATTGCAAGATGGAAGAATCAGGCCACCTATCTGCAGAACCACCATAGGTGATTGATAAAAACTGTCTGTAGTCTAACCTGCACAGAGTTCAAATGCTGTCTCATCTATTGTGGTCCCACCAATCACAATGTCTTTTAACTTGCAGTCATGCTTCTTCACCTCAACATGGTGTTGTCACCCCACCAATCTCCTCTGTGAAGCAACCAGGCCAACATGTTTCATTTCATGGTCGGGGCAGATGAAACTATGGAGTGAGATGTCAGTGAGGTCACCCTAGACTGCATTAAAGTGTGTCCAGTAGTGCAGTACACATAGCTGGTTCATACTATTGAAACACTTTACTGTGACGTATTTTTCTGTAGCTATTAAACATGATGCATTATGTCCTGTGTGGTTTCTCTTTTTTTATGTTATTATATTAGGGATAGGAATGTGTAGCACTGATGTGTATCCCTTACTGTTTTCCATACAATGATACAACAGTTTAAGTGTGTATACATACCTGTGTTAGTTGTGTCCTGAGTTGATGATTCTTGTTGTGACACATTTGTATATGTTCATGTTGCAATATGTTATGATTAAGGTGTTATGTCTGATGCTCAGTGTGTACATCTAGTGGGTAATTGCAGTTAGATGCAATCTGTGTTGCTGTGGTGGGGCAACACCTGAGCATCAATGTTCAGTCTGTGTACTTATGTACATGTGGCTTGTCATGACTCAAAGATGTGGGTCAGACATTGCCGTGTTGTCCGGGATGCACTTCTGGTCATGCCCTACATTGTCTACACCTGTGTCTTCTGTCCCCTATGTCCTCCTGCTCCTTATCTGATACCTGTGATCAGGCATCTGTGGTTCTTGGGCTAGTTCTTCCATACCTCCAGCTGGAAGACCACCATGTGCTATAATTGACATGTTGTATAGCATTGATCAATGTCATCATGTGTGCTGTGTTATAGTTGTGTGTTTGTAAGAGGGAGGAGGTGTGTATGTGTGTTCGTAAGAGGTAGGTAGGGGTGTGTGTGTGTGTGTGTGTGTGTGTGTGTGGGGGGGTCATGCCTCACAATTATCCAGATTTCTGCCTCATATTATTGGTTTGTTTCTCATAAAATTGTTGTTTTTTTCTGACAAATCATTAAGGACTGAAGTCAGAAAATAATGGTAAACATTTGCCTTTTAGACTTCATATCCCCAGAAGATGCATACTAATGCAAACCTTATTGCTCCATCCACTTTCTAAGGAGTTACAGGGATATATGTGTGTCATACCTCTCAACTGTACAGATTTTTACAGAATATCTAGATTTTTGCCTTATATTTTTGGTCTGTTCCTTATAAAAATTCTGTTTTTTCTTTTTGACAAATCACTGGGATGAGCTAAGGATTAAAGTTACTAAATAATGACATGTATTTGATTTTCAGACTTCATATCCTTTAGAAAATGTATTCTAACACAAATCCTGTTATTCTAGCAACATTCTAAATGTGTCTCTAGTTTTGGGCCTTTGTCCCCAGATTCTTTTGTGCTAAGAGATTGAGAGGTATGCTGTGTGTGTGCGAGCGCATGTGCGCGCGTGTGTGCATGCACGTGTGTGTGTCTGTGTGTGTGTGCGCGCGTGTGTCTGTGTGTGTGTTTGTGTGTGTGTGTGTGTGTGTGTGTGTGTGTGTGTGTGTGTGTGTGTGTGTGTGTGTCTGTGTGTGTCTGTGTGTGCGTGTGTGTGGTACCACGCCCCTCAGCTGTTTTTGCAGAATGTCCAGATTTTTGCCCCATATTCCTCCTAAAAATGATTGAAGTAGACATTTCAGTTTTAGATGGTATAGCCTTTAGAAAAATGCATACTGACACAAATCCTGTCATTCTAGCAATTTTTTTAAGTTCATGAGAGCAATATTTATAATCTGTCCCTATTTATTTTAGGCTTTGTCCAGATTTCTTGTACTAAGAGGTTGAGGTGTGAGTGTGTGAGAGTGAAACGCCCTATTTAGAGTTAGCAGGTGGAATTTATTTTCAAGTGCATTTTCAAGGAATTGTGAGCTTCAAGGGAAGAGAAGTTTACTGCTGCTCATGCTGTCTGCTTAAAATGTGCAACTGTTTTGTTTAACAAATGTCGCTATTGTAGTATAAGATTTGGAAGCAGTGTTAGTAGTACAGCAGGTAGCGTGCTTGCATCTTGATGTAGAGGGCTGTAGGTTCTACTCCCACAGCATGTAGATGTATATGTAAGGGGGTGGGGTGCTGCAGTCCTGACTATGTCCTCCTTTGGAAGAGATGCCTAGTAACTATGAACCTGTGTTTCAGCTTGGCATCTTGATGTAGAGGGCTGTAGGTTCTACTCCCACAGCATGTAGATGTATATGTAAGGGGGTGGGGTGCTGCAGTCCTGACTATGTCCTCCTTTGGAAGAGATGCCTAGTAACTATGAACCTGTGTTTCAGCTTGGCACTCATTCCCTATTGCAATATACCAGCTTACCATTTTTTTTAATGTAACATAGACAATTTATTCTTTAAGGGCAGCAGGTACTGAATTTGTAGATGAAACATTGACATATAAAGTTGTTTTCTAGCAACAACCTCTTTGTTAGTTTCAGATCTCTTTAATGTGGAATTATTCAGATGACTTACTTCTGCAGAAATTGTGCATATTGACTGATATTGGTGGATTGTAATGATAGACGTTTGAGTGGCCTTTGATAGTTGAAATTTTCTGAACTGGGCAGTTTGTCATTATTGGTTCGTAAGTTTTGTTTTCATCCTTTACTGAAAAAATGTTCAAAACTATAACTTTAAAACACACTCTAACAAGTGGTGCTGTATTATACGAGGGATATAATTCAATCAGGAAGGGGAATCAAAGAACATTTGCATGGTTCTAAAAATGTGTGCAAGGGGCCTATGATTTGAAAACAGCCCAAAGGTAAACTTACCCTGCCACTGGCCAGATGCATTTTCTTTGAATGCGGGTTTCAATGCCTTTTCAGTGAATGTGAGTTTCAAAGGCAGAGACGTTTTAATTCTAACTCTGTTTTTGTTGTAAGACTATTGCTTTGTTTTGTTTAGGTTTAGCAAATGTCTAGCAGTGTTTGTGCTATAAAATTTTAAATAAAAGTTGTAAATTAAATCCAAACATCTGTAATCACTGTACAAGAAAAGCATAAAACAGTATGCACACTGAGAGTTTTGAACAGTTTTTATGGCAACTGGGGAAAAATAGTCAAGTAATGGGACACTGAAATAGCTGCGTGGGGGGGTTCTAGGTTTGTACCCCCCTGCAAAAAATCCTGCGGGCTCCGCTGGTTATGCTCCAAGAAATAGTTGTAATATCCAGATTTAAAAGTGAGAGGTTAACAGTCTCACTTGTCAATTTCATATGGAATCTAAATCAGCTGTTTACTCATAAAAATATTTAATCATTATTAATTCAGCGGCTACGTGGCTAACATTCAGTTAATGTAACTTATCAGAATTAGTTTATGTCATCCTAGCAATAAAGCAGCATTTGTAATGCTGAAACTTTGCATTTAATATTCATTATGAGCATGTGTCAAGTATATTTTGCAGGATGTACTGGTTCTGTACCAGTATGATAGACAAACAAAAAACTGTTGAAATAATAAATCCACAAAAAGCAGGACGAGCTGGAAACACAATAAGAGATCGCTTCAACAATATAATGGTGTTTAATTGAACTTGCACAAATCACAATACAGCAGAATCGCTATCAAT